>NW_007235560.1:0-701 GCF_000164805.1 Carlito syrichta | reverse complement strand
AATTCAGAATATCAAAGACAGATGCCAGAAGTTCCTAGGTTCGTGGATCCATGTTCCTGGTTACCATAAAAGTACATGTAAACATTTGGAAGTGCAAAAACTTGTCCCTACTCAAAATAAAAAGAGACATGGACGGGGAAGGATTACAGGGTTCACCATAAGACCAGAGTTACAGCCAAATATGGCAAAAAGATTCTTTTTGTCCTGGCCTTAGTTGTTCTGAGGAACCTAATGGACTTGGAGTGCCCAATACCATTTACAACTTTTAAGAGGACCAGAATGTTGCTGTAGTCCTGGAATGAGTCATTCATAATATCCAAACGCTAAATTGCTCTGAAACATTTGGGGAGCTCTTGTTTGTCCCATAGCAGAGAACCTGGGAATTTTGTGAATTGAGGGCGTGTACAACAATAATTCTTTTTGGAACTTAGTTGAAAATCATGTAGTGTCCTGTATGTGAGGACTATCTTTCCCATGATTCCTGCTTCGAAACTCTGATTATTGTTTATCTATTAGCAAGAAGTCATGTAGATTTGTTGATAGAAGAACCGTGGAAATCAGATTTCCTCTCTTTTATTAGCAAGAGGCTATGTAGTTTCCTATATATTAGGATTGCTATTACCCACATTCATGCCTCAAATCCCTGATTCTTCTTTAGCCGTCAGCAAGATGCCCTGTAAATTTTCAGGATTCAGGACTTG
>NW_007235559.1:0-878 GCF_000164805.1 Carlito syrichta | reverse complement strand
TTGGAGTCTCACTCTGTCGCCCAGACTGGAGTGCAGTGGCCGGGAGCGGCCACCGCAGCCTCGACCTGCTGGGCTCTGGCGATCCTTCCGCCTCAGCCTTCCAAGTTGCTGGAATTACAAGCATGTGCTACCACGTCCAGCTGATATTTTGATTTATTGTAGAAATGAGGTCTCACTGCCCAGGCGGGTCTCGAATCCGCGGGCTCATGCAATTCACTCACCTCAGCCTCCCAAAGGCGCAGGATTACAGGCTGAGCCACCGAGCCCGGCTAGGGAGAGTTTTTTTTACTGTAAATGACAGACTGTTCATCTCTCTCTCTCTCTTATAATTAGCATGTACGAAATGAGAGTAAAGCTCTAGAGTTTACAGGTCACCTCTTTTCATAAATCTTTTCACCTTTTGGTAGCAATTTCAGAAAGCATCATGGAAAATCTGTCTAGATGCCTTGGAGAAGAATGCATTGCTATTGCAGAGAATGAGGTTAGGGAGTTTAGATGGATGAGAATTATTTGATCCAATCATTTGGTGAATTGTAAATAAGATCATTAAAGCACTTGATTTTATTTATAGCTTATGCATGTATTCAGAAAAAAATGTCACTTTAAAAGGATAACCTGCAAGATTGCATAAATTTAAGGATTTTAAAAATTGATAGTTGCATAAAATGATGCCCAGGACAATGCTTGAAAATCATGACATAATGTTCCATGCATTCCTTTGGATGTATCAGCCAATTATTAGTCTCTCATATCCTCACAGAAAATCAGAAAAGAAGAAACTTGGATATGATCCATAGTATCTTTAGATATAAACAAAGTTGTTGCTCAAAATAAATCATATTTGTTCTTCTAAGAATGGTGGGAGTTTTCTTAAGCAA
>NW_007235558.1:43350-44540 GCF_000164805.1 Carlito syrichta | reverse complement strand
AACATTTTATAATAAATGTGATCATAAATAGGTAATGTAAAACACTGAATTCAGACATTTGTCCATAGTGGACTCTCAATGTGTTGCTCATCATCAACAGCATCACCAGCCTTGTTGTTATTACCATTAATAAACTGATATTGTGACTAATGATGGCACATAAGATTTAAGAACTGACCCAGCTCTAATAATAACCTTCAGCAAGTACAGCCTCTAAGTGAACAACTCTGCCTCAGCCCTATGGCACATGAGAAGCAAGAAAAGATAAACACATATCATGTCTATGCTGCCTTCTGTGCCATGAGTGCTGTAGTCCTTTGGTACTGATCCAGGTGTCTTGTGTCTTCTACCATCATTCATGAAACAGTGGTAGCCAATTTTTTAGCTTGCAATTAGAGTAAAATTAGATATTTTATTTTTGTCAAGTGTTTATGTATATGAACTTGTTTTATGTGTTTTATAATTTCATATTGTAGAGGTATACTTTTAAAAGGAAAACTAGCATTACATCATATATATATATATCAAAAGAGTTCATGTTCTTTTAAGAAATGATGAAATTTTAAACATATTCATTTATGCATTCATTATTTTAAAGAGGTATTCTGCTCAGATATAACTAACATGTGGTCTGTTTGTATACATTGTTTTCAGGCCAACATGACTAAAACCGGAGGTTGCCAATGCAATTCTATTCTATGATTTAAGAACTGACCCAGCTCTAATAATAACCTTCAGCAAGTACAGCCTCTAAGTGAACAACTCTGCCTCAGCCCTATGGCACATGAGAAGCAAGAAAAGATAAACACATATCATGTCTATGCTGCCTTCTGTGCCATGAGTGCTGTAGTCCTTTGGTACTCTCCTTTTTAACTTCAATATCTTTAAAAACATAAAACTCGTGCCTTTAATAATTTACAAATTTGTTTTGCAGAGGAATGAAACCATTGTAGTTTAATTCTGTTTGAATATTTTATTTGGGCTTAAATAAGTACCCATCTATTTTTGGCTACATTCTTTATGCTGGCCTATTTTTTAAACTGGTGTTTGGGAACAGATTATTCTGATAAATTGTATGATGTGCAGTACAATGACTGCAGACAGAATCTGGTAACTGCAAACAAAGTGAGAGATTCTCTCCTAGAGCCTCCTCCAGATAGAGCCGACCCTGATGATGCCTAGCTTTTGGG
>NW_007235558.1:0-43330 GCF_000164805.1 Carlito syrichta | reverse complement strand
ACAACTCTGCCTCAGCCCTATGGCACATGAGAAGCAAGAAAAGATAAACACATATCATGTCTATGCTGCCTTCTGTGCCATGAGTGCTGTAGTCCTTTGGTACTGATCCAGGTGTCTTGTGTCTTCTACCATCATTCATGAAACAGTGGTAGCCAATTTTTTAGCTTGCAATTAGAGTAAAATTAGATATTTTATTTTTGTCAAGTGTTTATGTATATGAACTTGTTTTATGTGTTTTATAATTTCATATTGTAGAGGTATACTTTTAAAAGGAAAACTAGCATTACATCATATATATATATATCAAAAGAGTTCATGTTCTTTTAAGAAATGATGAAATTTTAAACATATTCATTTATGCATTCATTATTTTAAAGAGGTATTCTGCTCAGATATAACTAACATGTGGTCTGTTTGTATACATTGTTTTCAGGCCAACATGACTAAAACCGGAGGTTGCCAATGCAATTCTATTCTATGATCCTTTTTAACTTCAATATCTTTAAAAACATAAAACTCGTGCCTTTAATAATTTACAAATTTGTTTTGCAGAGGAATGAAACCATTGTAGTTTAATTCTGTTTGAATATTTTATTTGGGCTTAAATAAGTACCCATCTATTTTTGGCTACATCCTTTATGCTGGCCTATTTTTTAAACTGGTGTTTGGGAACAGATTATTCTGATAAATTGTATGATGTGCAGTACAATGACTGCAGACAGAATCTGGTAACTGCAAAACAAAGTGAGAGATTCTCTCCTAGAGCCTCCTCCAGATAGAGCCGACCCTGATGATGCCTAGCTTTTGGGCCTGTATGATATTTCTGATCTCCAGAATTATAATACATTTATATTTTAACCTCTAAACTTGTAACAGTTTGCTATAGTAGCAATAGAATGCTAATATAATAGGAATAATTCTTTCCATTAGGTCTACACCTAATCTGAGCCATTCCTATTTTCAGGGATTTTATTCCTTTTTTGTCCTATTTAAAAATGATGGACTATTGAGTTAATAACACCACCAGTTACTAGCCTGTTCAAGAAACCACGTGTAATTATTTCATTGTGTTATATATTTTTTCTCTGATCACCAGTTTCTTTCTCATGCTTCTTCCCATTGGCATATATTTTAATCAACTTGACCTCTACTATTGGAAATAAATTCTATAGCATGTGCCCAGCATAATTTGTTTATTCATTTCTCATAAGTTAAAAACTACAAGTTCCAACTCCCAGATAGCATAAATAATGCTATGGATATTATTTTAGTAAATTTCTCTTTAGCAGTGACATTACAAAGCCTTAGGTTATATGCTTATTTTATTTTATAAATTATTGCCTAATTGTTTTCTAATATAGCCACATAGGTCAATACTTAATTTCAGTTTGTGAATCCTTATAACCATTTGATGTGTTTTGACCCTCTAATTCTTAATTATTTTATTTTATTTTATTTTTACTTTTTTTGATAGCTAGCAAAGCTGAGAATATCTTGATTAATATGCTTGTTGTTCAGTGCCCATGAAGCATGAGAGGAGCCTGTTGGGAGCTGGCCATGGAAGCCCACCTGAACATTAAGGATCAAGGTGGGTTATGGACCCTGAGACCACAAGGATGCGTTTAGGAGCTGTTGGCCCATTTCCTCTTTCCTTTTTTATTTCTGCACATACCACTAGAAGAGACTTTGATGATCTAGGCATGAAGCTCTGAAAGTATGACAGGCATGGCTAACTTTAGGAGTCCATTGTTCCCGTTTCTCACTGACTGAGGTTTCGGCTTTAAACTTAACATTGTTCAAACTCAGGTCACATTTGGGAGCATTTGATATGACACAAGTTTCATTATAAAATTTAAAAAGTATATTTGTAGAATTAGTATATACATATAAAGTGCTGTTTCAACTTTAATAATACAGATAATTATCTAGGGCTCCCAGAAATGGCTCAGCATGAACTTTGGGCTGGGCCACATTCCTAAGGGCCCAGCGCGTACTTTGGACTGGGCTGCATTCTTTTAAACCGGTTTTTGCTACAATTAGTGTAGAGTTTTTCTACTCATTATAGAAACTGAATTTATTTTACTCATAGAAAGTGTTGTAGAATAGGTCATGCTACGTCAGGGAATTATGTTAGTTCAAGCATGATCAAACGATATTTTGAGGTTTAATAAGAACACAGCTAACTTTAGAAATTTCACTGTTTCCATTTTCTACTAATTGTGGTTTTGATTTTAGTACAATTTACAGTTTGTATTTGGGTTTTATTTCAGAAGCTTTATTGCCGATGATCAGCTTTATATATTAGGAATTAGAAACTTTTATAGAAATTAAGATAGATATATAGGATTTTAGAATAACCATTTTGTTAAGAGATTATAATCAATTGTTACTGGAAATGGCCCAGCGTGATCTTTGGACTGGGCCATATTCTTTAGGAACTGGTTTGAGCTATAATTAAGAGTTTCTACAGTACAAGTGAAATTAGCACAGAATAGAAAGGTTTTAGGATTGAAGTTAGTCATTAGGTGTTGTGTATGCATAAGTTGTAGAAGTTATTGATTATTAGAATATTATGATGTTAGAATTGTTGTATTGTTTTTGAGGAACATTAACCAAGCATAAGGAACAGTGAAATAATATTGAGATTGTCCTTCCTCATGCTTGGACACCCCTCATCCACCTGGCTTTGTGTTCACATGAAAATCTAGTGATTTTGCCTGTGAAACTTTAGGATAAAAGGCTTACGGTTTTTCCTATTAAACAGCTTCTGCACTAGACAGGAGTCCAGTCTCTTTCTTTCTCTTTATTCTCCAGAATAATCGCCGCTGCCCCCACACCTCCCAGGGACCCCCTAAGTCTCTTTGCAGGGGCTGGCCCCCACAGGAGCCCACAGAGGCAAAGCCTTGGGTGGAAAGGAGACTGAGGGAGGCTGGGTCATGGCCCTTCCTAATGCTGATTACTTAGGTTGGGGAAAAACACGTTTACCCTAAGAGATAGGAGCAAAGCCGAATAGAGCTGCCCCAGAGTTCAAACCCTGTACACAACTCAGTGATCCCAGAAGAAACAGACTGGGGCCTTTGTAGAGGTCAGAGAGTCAGACCTTCAGAATGAACAAGAACAGAATTCCTGACAAGGACCAGGGATTGCAAAGCCAAAGGTTATCTCTTCTCCCTAACTAATGAAAAGTGAGGAGGAAGAGTGGCTAAAGAGACATGTCTCGCTGTCAAAATGCATTGGACTGTCTTCAGTAGGGAAAATTCAATGCTATACTTGTATGATTTATGAATGTTTTCAAATCTATGCCTAAATATTAATATACACATTATGTACATAGATAAGTTAAATAGTACTACTACTGAAATATAACATTTATTGCTTTTAATGAGACAAGTATGGTTCTAAGTCTAATACTATCAGATAATGCTTTATCTTCACTGTTGAGGAGACTTAATAGTGCAGTATCCCTAGCTGCATAATATAATTTTCTTTGCTCTATTGAAGGCATCTGTCTTCTAATTTTGGTGTTAAGTGCAAGACATAAAAATTCAAGCTAATGATAGAGCTTTCATTGGATAACAGGAATCACTTTATGCAACGGGTTGTGGCAATCCTGCAATCCTGTTACATACTAGCTGAATCCCTAGAATGACTGACGTTATCTCCAGGTCATGGAATACTGTTGAATCTTTACTGTTGACTTAAATTATAACTATCATGATGATGTAACTAGGAGTAGTCAGGATAGTGAGTTGGAGAACAAATCGTCTTTTAAGAGATTTGTTGTTGTTTGAGTGCACAAATTTCATTTTTTGTCATCATCTACGAGCTCTCTGAGAACTGAGTTTCACGGAGAGAGGTGCCTGATTTGAATAACTCTCTAAAGAGTTGAACCATGAAGAAGGAACAACAACAACAGAAAAAGAATCTGGAAAGCAAATAATTTCCCCTAATAAAAAAAAAAAGAGATATGCGTCAATATATTTTTGGAAAACATGCTAACCAGGAATTTCTTCCTAAAAAAAGGAGGAAGAGAGGACTCTTAGTTGTGGAGGAGGCAGAAAAAGATAAATAGGATGAGACGAAGTAACTCACGAGGGAGGAAGGAAGGGAAAGATAAATGCACATGTGTATACTGGGTTTTCTGAGGCCCATTCATCCGAGAGCAATGAGAAGGCTCAGATGACCAAGCTCCGGGTCTTTGTGACTTAACTGGTGCTACCTATTCAAAGTCACCCTGGATTACTGTCAAAGGCATAATGGCTAGTGTAGATGAGTTTTTCTTTAAAACTGCATTTCCCAGCTAGGCATGTTGGCTCATGCCTATAACCCCAGCACTTTGGAAGATTGAGGTGAAAGAATTGCCTGAGCCTGTGGGTTTGAGACCAGGCTGGACAACTTGGTGAGACTTCAACTCTACAATAAATAAAAAAATTAGCCAGGCATGGTGGCACATGTCTATAGTTCCAGCTACTTTGAAGATGGAAGTGGAAGAATTGCTTGAGCCCAGCAGTTCGAGACTGCAGTGGCCGTGAGTGTGCCACTGCATTCCTGCCTGGGTGACAGAGTGAGACTCCAACTCAAAAAAAAAAAAAAATGCACTGCCCTTTATTTAATATCTTTTTGAGGGTACTGAGGATATAGATGTTATTATGGTTTCTAATAGCACTTCTTCTTTTAAAGAAGAAGAAAGTGTGGCTCTTAGAAGTCAAGAAAAGATCAGGGAAAAAAGGTTTCAGTATTGAAAAACTGGTTGTGCAGGGATGAGAGTATAAAGTCAAAAAATAGATTTCCTCAGAAGTAACACATGACTGTTTTCTCTCAGACTATGAATATGTAAATGTGAGTCTCCCATGAAAATGAAAGGAAAGAAAACAAATGGGTTATGCATGCAAATAAGCACACACATACACACACAAGACTCCGGTTAGTCAGAATTGAGGCTAGGGGATTTGACTGTACCTGGAGAGATGGAAACTGGATAATTGTGGTTACCATGATAACTAACAGTAAACAAGTACACTCTGTAAGGGAGGATGATTGCTCAGAGGTAAGAGGGGAAAGACTGAGACCAACTCCAACTTTTTAAATAGTGGCTCATAACCCTGAGGAGAATTTCACATTTCCAACAAGATTTGGGACTTCTGCATATTGTGATGATCCCTTAAAGACAGCCTGAAGAGTGACGCTGTCTTACTTTCATCCTTAATAAAATTAGTGCATGTTCCAAATTATTATTGAGTATAAACAATGATTCATAAAAAACAAATATACCTATTAACATATACACACAGAAAACACAGTCTGAGAAGACGCATATTTATTTCTACATAATTGTTCACTTACTATATACCAGGGCTGATTATTTGTCTCCCTAAAATAGTAACTAATACACAATAAATGTATTTCTTGCTTACACAATGATTTGGTAAATATACATATATGTATATACAG
This sequence comes from Carlito syrichta, assembly GCF_000164805.1. Classification (NCBI taxonomy): domain Eukaryota; kingdom Metazoa; phylum Chordata; class Mammalia; order Primates; family Tarsiidae; genus Carlito; species Carlito syrichta. Next base: position 37,879 of record NW_007235558.1, on the reverse strand, counting down.
AGCAATAGGGAAAATCTCCTGTATGAGGTAATTGATGGACAAGGATTCATGAAAACTTTACATAATGAACATGCAATTGTCAGAAAGACCCTGGGTAACTGGAAAAGGAAAGAGATGGAGGGGTAGACGAGATTGTGCAGCTATGCCTGGGAGTGGCACATGTCACTTCCACTCATTGTCTATTACAGAAAACTTAATCACAGGGCCAAAACTAACTCTAGAGAAGTTGAAAATATAATATATTAGTCTGTCCAGGAAGAAAGGGTTATGTAATAATCTCTGTTCTATTTGTTGTGTTCCACAAAGATCACACAGTGGGTAAATTCATCCATCCATGATATATGCAGGAACAATTAACCCTACTCTACATGTACAGCTTTCAGTATGGCACCTGGATTATGCCATCCATAAAAATGGAAGCAATATATGTTCACTGAACATGTCACATAGTAGATGCTGATTGTTTAAAGATAGATTTTTTAAAAACCTGAAACACCAAACATGGGCCATATTCTTACTTAATTGCATTAAATTTCTCAGGAGAGGTGAATATGCAAGAAGTTGATCTGCAGCCTAGACAGAAGGTTCTATCTCCAACTCAAGACCAGAAAGTTGAGGAGGCCTTTGCTTCCTCACACTGCTTCTTCATCTCCTATGAAAACAAGGTCATTGCTGCTATGAAGGTACTATTGAACAGGATGCAGAAGGGAGGCTAAGATCAAGGCATAGCCAAGAGATGAGTTGATAAAAGGCTTCCCAGTCCAGAAAGAAACATTAAAAAATATATTTTTAAATATAATCAGCTGTAGAAGCAACAAATTCCAAACAGACAACTAAGAGGCCTAGAGCAAGTTGACAGAGACTAGTGACATACTAAGTGTTATTCCAGGTACTGATGAGTGAGGGACTTATATCAGGAAAGCAAAGGAAGAGTATGTGAGTATGAGCCAGAAGAGGGTATGCTATATATTGTCAGAAAGTAGTGAACTGAAAACAGGTAAAAACTGGTAAGATCCTCAAGAGCTAAATTTGAGACTCATTATGGAAACACACATTCCAAGATATCATCATATCCCTATAATTTTATATTCATAATTCTTACATTTAACTCTGTACAGACCCATCTGGACTTCCTCTCCCTTAGATTTCACAAACATAGTAATCTAGTCTTAAAGAGAATATTCCCACTAATTGTATTGCACAGCTAAAATGTATAACAACTCATAGGACATAAAACGGACACACATTGATACATGTCAAGCTAACATAAACCACACATACCAATTCCACTCAAACAATTAATACTTGCAAGCACCAAATCAATCGCACGTAACACCATAACCTAATCAGAGCCAATGTGCTATGAACTTATACACACCAAGCATACTACATGCACCATACATCATTTGACTGCAATGTGTCCATCACAGACATGTTAATAAGAATCTTGATATTCTTGAGCAGCTAAATAAAAGTGGATGAGCTTGGTTAACATTTAAAACAGGCATGACATCATATGATTATGAATATTTCATTTCTTTGAAATTGCAAATTTATCAATTTTCTTTTCATTTGAGATTGTGAATGTATAGGAAAAGGATAACAGAGGGGTAAGGTATGAAAAATCTGGAGTAAGGCAAACAGCACCAAAAATCTTAGTGTAGATTGGAGGGTATAGCAAGCCTAAAGGCAAGAGCCATGTAGAAGCCCAGAATACTGAAATGCACCATTGCCTGCCTAAGCTAGAGATAACAGTTCAGGACAAAGTAAATACTTCTATGTAGGGAGAACAGGAAGGGTAGGCTAAGAGAAGAGCAGGGAGAGGGGAGTGGAAAGGAAGCAGCTGCTCCAGCTGTAAGCTTTTGCCCATGAATGGACCTCTGCAGTTGCCTCAGGGATTTTGTTTTACCTGTGAAGAATTGTGCCTTGGGAATAAAGGACTCGTGTGTGTGAGCTACTAGGCTCCATGTGAAAACAGTTTCAAAAGAAAATTTTTTTCAGAGTAATGGAAGTCAGTAGTTCTGCTACACCATACATTCTGACACAATCAAGGAGACAGCATTAGTGCAGAGTATGCAGTCCAATCCAAATAGGTATCACCTCACTCCAAACCCAGAACCCAATAGCAATACAAACCATTCAGTGTACATACATGTTAGTGTTTTTAGCAGAATATAGATTTCTTTTGTGGGTACATGGGTCATTCGGTTCTTAGAGTTTAGCACATGATATTCAGAATATTTGTTGTTTGGACAAATGAATAAATGAACCAAATGTCCAGCTCTATGTTTTTGTGTTATTTTCTAGGAGCTTTAGACTTACACAAAGATGGTTCACAATATGGGTGCTCTTGGTATGACGATGCCCTTGTCCATGAGACAAAAGAATCATCCTCTGAATCCAAATACTTCATCTATGACTCCTCTGTATACATTCTCGCTTGTACTGGTAAGGAGAAAGGAAGAACAGTGAAGTCTAGTTAGGTAATTAAGTCAGTGAAGAAAGCTGTAGAAATTTATCTCAGCATCTCCGCTTATCCACTGATAAAATGGAGTACACAGGACGCAATCATAACCTTCCACTTTTTTTCTCTTACATGGACGTCTAAGTCTCTGTTCTTGTACCATCAACACTTTTCATTTGCATTGGGGAGGGAAAATACTCTATAGATACATCTGGGGAAAAAGAATATGCTATAGTGGGAAGAGAGTGCAATATACATCACAGTTCCACAATGGCAATATTGTCTATAAACCCTAAAAGTGAAGAATTGATACAAAATGAAGCCATAGCTATGAGTACTCCAGTAATGTTTAACAGTAGAAATGAAAAGAGCTATGAGTAGTCAATAAACCATGAATAAGTGTGTTCTATAAATAATGTATTGCTGAAGATTAGCTCACAGTCTGTAACTACAAAATATACATGATGACAAGGGAATTTTTTCATACACAACAAGGAACATGTTTGTACCTGTAGAAGGTCATTTGATTTAACTATTTTGTACTCATAGTAAATAAGAATATTTGAAACCATTGAAACATTAAAAATATAATCAAAATTGTCAAAAAAGATATTTAAAAGAACCAAATAGCAGTTTCAGGAATTAAAAAAATTTGTCATTGCAACCTTAAAAATGTTAGTGACAACAGTAAACTAGACATAAAGTGAAAAAAAACAAACAAACAACTAGTGAACTCTACGATGGAGCTGAGGGATTTCCTACAATTTAAAAAGAGAAATAAATGAAAAGAAAAAGGAGAAATTCACATAAATGAGGATGAAATGTGAAGGTATATTGATACAAATCGAATGGAAGTTTCTGGTACCTAAAACAACAAAAATTGTGCTAGAGAGAATCAAACATATAATAGTTGAGAATTATCCAGAATTGATGTAAGACACATATCTTTACAATAATGACACATGATAAACTCACTACAAGATAGGCAAATATAAATCCACACTAAAGTACGCTGCACTAAATATTTAGAAGCTCAATAAGAAGGACATTAAAACAACTAGAGAGAGACATAGAATACCTTGTAAAAAATGGTTTGCCACACGGTAAACTTTTTTACAGCAATCATAGAAGCTTAATGGTAGCAATATAAAATAGTGTTTGAAGATAAGAGTCATAATCACAGAAGAGTAAGAGAGAAATAAAGACATTTTAAGATAGAAATGACAGCAAAGAAAAAAACGTGAAAAAATGAAAAGAATCTATTTTAAAAACTTACACTGAGAAAACATCAACCATTAACAAATGAAAAGCCAACAAACTGAAAAAGTTGGTAGATTGAATATAAATAGGCTTTTTAAATTTAAACACAATAATTAATAATCACTAATTCATAACTTCTGAAATAGGTGCAATGAAATTTTTAGATGATAAAAACATTGGGATAGGTACTGGAAGTTAATGTGTTCTAGTTTCCTCCAGGACTCAGAGAAAGGGTAAAGTCATTGACTCAAACAAGCTACTCTGAACTCAGGGAAGTAGGATAATGAGATACACAGGACTTAACTTCTTAGTTCATATTGCAAAAGACCCCAGGCCAGTAGCCTTAATTTAAGGGTAGTATATTTATTTACTGACTATTAATTGCTATGAAACTACAATAAACTTAGTAAGCTGAATCATCATAGATTTGTTCATATACTGCAACTCCTGGCATGAACCGTGTATCTAATTTTATTGAATTCCTCAGAAAAGGTAAATGTACCAGATGGTGATCTGCAGCCAAGAAGGAGGCACTGTCTGTAATTCAAGACCAGAAAGCTGAGGAGGCTTCTGCACCCTCACACTGCATCTCATATGAAAACAAGACCATTGCTGCTGATATGGAGGGCCTATTGAACAGGATGCAGACAAAATGTTGGGATCAACTCATATTCCAGAGATGAGTTGATACAAAGCTTCTCAGTCCAGAAAGAAACTCTGAATGCTCCTCTCTATTTTTAAACATGATCAGTTGTACAAGCAACAAATTCTAAAGGAAAAACACATAAGACGACCAGAGAAAGTTGTTTCAAACTAGCTTTTACTTAGGGAAATGGTGGGAGAGGGAATACAACTTTTATCAGAAAACCATATGAAGAGTGTGTGAGTATGAGCCAGAAGAAGGTATGTTGTATTGGTCCAAAAAGTGTGAAATTACAAACAGCTGAAAGCAGGCACCAAGTGATAAGATCCTCAAGAGCTAAACTTGAGGCAAACTGTACAGACACTCACTCCAAGATTCCATCATATCCGTATATTTTCATATACATTATTCTCACACTTATCCCTATACAAACCCATTCTGAACTCCCTATTCTCATATCTCATTTCCTTTAATCTTCCTGCTGTGTTCAAATTCACTGTACAACATTTTCCCCCACCATACAAAGAGTAATAATTACTTTGACTTTCTGATGACCCTAGATCCATTATCCCTGTTTTTTAACTAAATATAAGCATACAATATGTACTTTATGTTTGACTCATATCACCCACCCTTCTATTTGTGCGATTCCCTCATGTTGCATGTGAATGTAGTTTTTTTCATTATCATTGCTGTATATATTTCCGTAGTGTGCACAAGAATAGTTTTTTATTGACTATCTTAGCTGGGTATTTTTTTTTTATATTGGAGATACTCTAATAGGTAGTGTTCTGGACATTCTATGGCAAGTCTTATGCTATACTGACATAGTTATTATTACTGAAAACCTAAGAGTTTCTATATCTCTGTTATCCCTTCAGAACTCTATCCTTCATACTTTTACCTTTTAATGTAATCACATGTTATTAACCATTTAATATTCTCTTTTCTCTTTACCCTCATTGACTTTGACTCTTCCCACAGTCATGTTTTCTCAAAGTTCCTATATTCTTTTACTTATACACTTTGATACACACTCCTATTCTTTTATTTTTTTCTTAGAATTTCACAAATACAGCAATTAATCAAGTATTAAAGAGAATATTCCCACTAACTATATTGTACTGCTAAACCACATAACTCATAGGATATACAATGGATACACATTGATATGTGTCAGGCTAAAATGCAGACACAAGCCACATATCCTTTTTCCATTCAATCAAACCTCACCCCATATTAACATCTGCAAGCACCAAACCAATCACATGTAAAACCATAACTCAATCTGAGCCAATATGTTGCAAACTTATACACACCAAGCACACTACATATGTCACACACCAAATGACCACAGTGTGTGCATAATGCACATGCCAGATATGTTAATGAAAACCTTGGTATTCTTGAACAGCTAAATAAAGATTGTGAGCTTGATTAACATTTGAAGTGGACAGTGATATACAATTATGAATATTCACTTTTTTCAAAATTACAAATGTATCAATTTTTTTTTCAGTTGAGATTGTGAACCTATGGGAAACAAGGCAGAGGATGGACACGTGAAAAACCTGGAGTAAGGCAAACAGCAACCAAAGTCTTAGTCAGGATTGGGCGGGAGTTGTATAACGAGACTTAGAGCAGGAGCCAGGTAGAAGCACAGAGTATTGAATTGTATCATTGCCTGCCCAGGCTAGCGATAACAGTTCAGGACAAAATACTCCTATGTAAGGGAGAGCAGTGAGGGTAGGCTGGGAAAAAAGGGGGGAAAGAGGAGTGGGAGGGAAGCAGCTGCTCCAGTTGTGCTTGTTTATCCATGGACCTCTGACCTCTGCAGTTTCTTCAGGAATTTTGTTTTTTCCTGTGAAGATAATTGTATAGAAGGGACTAGAGTATAAGCTCATCTTGGCTCCATGTGAAAATTTGTTCAGTATAGTGGAAGTCAGTACTTCTGTTACATTATACGCTCTGACTCTAACAGAAATACAGCATTAGTGCATATTATCCATTCCAATCCAAATAGATGGTACCACATCCAAAACCCAGAACCCAATGATAATAGAAACCTTTCATGTACAGACATGTTAGGGTTTAGCATTATGTAGAATTCATTTCCTGTGGGTGCATGGACCATATATGGTTTCAGAGTTTAACAAATGATGTTCAGAATATTTGTTGTTTGAACAAATGAATGAAATGAATATTCATTCCATCTCGATGACCTTTGTTTCAGGTTCTAGGAACCTCAGACTGGCACAACCTGGATGCTCTTGGTATGATGATACCCTTGTCCCTGAGTCAAAAGAATCATCCCGTGAATCAGAGTACTTCTCCTTTGACTCCTTTTTATACATTCTTGCTTCTGCTGGTAAGGAGAAAGAACAGTAATGTCTAGATGCAGATACCTGTAGAAATTCAGCTCAGTATCTCTGCTTGGCCACTGACAGAAAGATATACTCTGAACCCTGTCATAGCCTTCCTCTTAATTGAACATCCAGGTCTCTTTTCTTTACTATCAACATATTTTATATTTGTAGGGGAGGAAAAATACTCTATTTCTACATTTGTGGAAAAATAGTATCTTATTGGGGAGATAGTTGAATTCATAACCACACTTTCCACACCTGCCATATTTTCAATTAAATCTAAAAGTGAAGAATTGGTATACAATTAAATCATAGCTATTAGAACTGCAGTCATGTTTTTCAGTAGAAAATATAGAAGAGCTACGTTTTACATGGTCAGTCAACCATGTTTAGTTGTACCTTAAAAATAATGTCTTGCTCAATATTAGTTCACAGCCTATGAGTGCAAAATACACATGCATTTACTTCAAACCCTACAAACAATATGTTTGTAGTCTGAGGAAGGCAATTTTGTTGAACAATTTTATAGGAATAGTGTATAAGAATATTGAAAATGATTAAACTTGTAAAAACATAATCAAAACACTGTCTAGAAATAAAAGAGATTTAAAAATAACCAAATAGTAATTTCAGAAGTAAGAAAAATTATTGTCATAGCACTTTAAAAAGTATGAATAGGTTCAACAGTAATTCAGACATAAACAAAAAACAAAACAGTGAACTCATAAGAGAGCTGAGGAATTACCTATGATATAAATAAGAAATAAATAAAAAAGAAAGGAGAGATTCACATAAATGAGGATAAAATATGAAAGTCTGATATATACCAAACTGAAATTACTGATACTGAAAACACACATGCAAAATGTGTTAGAGAAACTCAAAGATATAAGATTGAGAACCTTACAGAATTGATGAAAGACATATATCTTTAGAATTAAGAGACATCATAAACTCATTACAAGATAGGCAAAATAAATCCACACTCAAGTAAACACTACTAAAAATTTAGAGTCTCAATAACAAAGACTTTAACACAAATATAGAGAAACACAGAATACCTTGTATAAAGAATGATTTGACACACAATCAACTTTTTGACAACAATCATAGGAATCTAATGACAATATAATCATGTTTGAAGACAACAGTCTTAATCATAGAAGAGTAAGAGAGAAATAAAGACTTTTTAAGATAGAAATGACAGAAAAGATTGAAAAATTTATTTAGAAAAGTTAAACTACACATAGAGAAAACATAACAGCCAGAAACAATGGCAATCTAAAAAGTTGTTGTGTGAGTGAATATAGATCGTCTTTGATGATTTAAACCCTAAAAATAATAATCACTAATTCAGAACTTCTGAAACAAATTCAATAAAAGTGTTGGATGATAATAATATGTAGGGGCTGGAAATTCATGCATTTTCATCTCTGTCTAGAGCTCAGACAAAGGCTAAAACCATTGGCTCAAAAAATCTGCCTTCAAGAAAGTAGAGAAATTAGATACATAGGACTTAACTACTTAGATCCTATTGAAGAAGACCCTTGTTCAATAGAGTATATGGAGAACCTTAATTTTAGGGTAGCATATTTACTTTTTTATTGTTAATTGCTATAAAAGTTATACTAAAGTCAGTAGTCTGAGTCAACATAGATTTGTTCATGTACAGTCTTGGAAGTCTCAGAAGTCTAAAGGATGTCTTATAGTATAATCAAGGATTTGATAATCAAGGATTCACACACACACAGCTTCATAAGACTATATATGTATACACACACACACACACACAGCTTCATAAGACTATATATGTATACACAAACACACACACATATGCACACACGCACACACACACACACAGTGTGTTCATCCAGCCACCAACAGCGGACTTTGAACAGAAAACAGATTGCAGTCTTCATGTGTGTCTGACATACAGTAAGTAATTGAAATGTATTTAATAGATGAAAGATTGGATGTATCTTTTTTAATTTCAATACAATTTAATGAAAATCTTGAAGACCACAAAAGCATGATACTAAGCCAGCTCATATTACTCAAAAAGGAAAACCATCTTTTTTGTTTGTGATAACCAGAAGGATACAGAGAGATGGACCTAATGGGAAACCAACAGATTCTGCTTCTGCATTAAAGAGGGAGGCAAAGATTCCTATCTCATGTTGCCTTGTAGGGCAAGAATTTTAAAAGATTTTAAACAAATTTTCACGCTATGACCTTAAATGACCAACTACACTCTGAAGCACACATGAATTTTCACCCCATCACACCTAATTAATATCAGCATGATATGCTTTCAGCTTCATGTCTAGAAACCCTCATCCCTTCATATTTCATGCCCTACTCCCAATTCCTCCTACACACAGACATTCACATAACCCCATCCTCACACTTTAAACATCATTTCACAGCATATGCATTTCTCAAAATTGCTTTTTCCTAACTTCATTCTTTCAACATCACAATCACTAACTCATACAAATAATCTACTCTTGTACAATTCTATTTCACATTACCAATGCATGAAGCTATTGCAATCATATAATCCCTTCTCAAACTCCTATCTTTTCCCAATTTCTATCGTTTGACATAAGTAGCTCACATAATCTCTTTTCTATCCCCTGCTGCAAGGTCAGTCTATAACATTTTACTGTATCTGGAGATCTCATAAAACTACTCAGCTCCACACAATCTCTCATATAAACCACAAATCTATTGTATAAATGCATACACATCAATAGCACATGACATAGAGATGACATGATTCATTGAGGATGAAATACCTATACCAGTACAAAACTATGCTGCAAACACACAAACACATCATTCTCACAACTTCACATAAAGTAGCAATCCTACCCTAAACTCAATATATACAGTTGTTTAAAAAAAAATCTTCGGCTATGAATCAAGTATAAACAAATTACATGAGATTGCTTTACTGCCATGGACCTTCTCAGACCACAGTGGAATGAAAATAAGTATCAATACCAGCAAAGCTCCCCCCACACCAACAAAGACATGGACACAAAACAGCATGATGCTGGACAACTTCTGAGTCAACATGGAATTCAAACCAGAAAAGATTCCTGGAAACAAATTAAGATGAAGAAACATCTTATCAAAATCTCCAGGATGCCATGAAATCAGTACTAAGAGAGGAATTCATATCTCTGTGAACACACAGGAATAAAATGGAAAGATCACAAGTTGACAGCATAAGAAATTAGCTAAGGAAGTTAGAAAAGCAAGACCATCAATACCCTAACTTCAGCAGAAAAATCCTGATCTCCAAAATAAGAACTCAAATATGAGACATAGAAGACAAAAAGATAACAGAAAAAAATCAACAAAACAAAAACCTGGTTCTTTGGAAGGATAAAAAAGATTGATGGACCCCTAGCTGGATTGGCCAAGAAAAAGAGAAAAAGTCCAAATAACCATAATCAGAAATGCTAAAGATCAAGTGACAACTGTCCCTGAAGAAATATAAAAGATTATCAGAGATTACCATGTACACTTGCATGGAAACAAACTTGAAAACCTAAATGAAATGGAGAACTGTCTGACATCACACAACCTCCCTGGGTTGAAAAAAGAAGAAATTGAGACCCTAAATAGACCAATAACAACCCAGAAAAGTAACTTTGTAAATAAGAAAACTACCTACAAAAAAAATAAAAGCCCCGGACCAGAGGGCTCTTCAGTAGAAATTTACAAAACATACAAGGAGGAGCTGATTTCCTTCCTATTGAAATTATTCCACGCAATCAAGAAAGATGAAACTCACCCCAAATCATTTTATGAAGGTAATATTACATTGATACCCAAAATGGGTAAAAATCCAACAAAAATTAAGAGAACTAGTGGTCAAAATCCTTAATTAACATAGATGCTAAAATTCTCAACAGGGTTCTAGCAAATTGATTCAACAACACATCTCAAAAACCATCCACTATGACCAAGTAGGTGTCATCACCAAGATGCAGGGCTGGTTCAACATCCACAAGACTGTGAACATAAGTAAATACACCATCAGATGTAAAAACAAGAACCATGTGATTATATGATTAGACACGGAAAAGGCTTTCAATAAAATTCAGCACATTTTCTTGATAATAACCCTCAGACACCTAGGCATAGATGGAACATACCTCAAAATAGTAAGAGCAATCTGCGAGAAACCCACAGTCAACATACTGCTAAACAGACAGAAATTGGAATGATTTCCCCTGAAAATCAGAACAAGACACGATTGCTCACTCTCACCCCTCCTGTTCAATACAGTGTTGGAAGTCCTAGCTAAAACAATTGAACAAAAGAAGAATATCAGGAATATCCAAATAGAAAAACAGAAAGGTAAGTTATTCCTCTTTGCAGATGACATTATATCATGAAAATCCAGAAAAAGGAACCAAAAACCTCCTTGCACTGATAAAGAACTTTGGCAAAGACTCAGGGTACAAAATAAATGTGCAAATGACAGTGGTACTCTTATACACCAATGATAAACAAACAGAAACCCAAATAAAAAGCATAATCTCATTCACAATAGCCACCCCTAAAAGTGAAATACCTTGTCATCTTCCTAACCAGAGAAGTGAAAGACCTTTGCAATGAAAAGTACAAAACACCGCTCAAATAAAATAAAGATGAAAGAAACAAATGGAAAAATATTTCATGTTCATGCATTGGAAGAATCAACATTGTTAAGTGTTGGGAGCCAACATCTATAGCTACATGGCTGAGGACTGTAAAGGCCCATCTGGAAGATCGCCTCTGACATAGGATATCAGTTATACCTATAATATTGGCGTGTGATTAGTGACCAGTGTGCATACATGGCAGTAAAACTTATAAGTAAATCTCAATACAACTGATGGAAAGTGCATAGCAGAATTATTTCTCTCTTTCTAAGTTTTACTTCTTTCTAGATATTTTTTAACTTCTGTTTCCTGGTATACTGGGTAGTCAGCTCTTGTTCCCGAAAGCTGTTTCCCCTAGGGCTAAAATTAGAAACTAAATAGTTTTGTCACCCTGCCCCTAGCCAGGCAGAACCTTTTCTTTTGTTTCATTAATTACCGAAACTCTGTCTGCTTCAGCCCATGGCCGCCATCTTGGCAGTCATGCAATTCCTTGTTCAAGAGTGTGACAGCTACTATTTGATTTTTAGAGTAGACTTGTTAGGATAAAATATACACATATACACTCATAGTTGCGTAAATTTATGCTTGCTGTTTTGTTTCCTTTTGCTACATTATTCAAATATAATAATTACTATACGATTTATAAAAGAATTAATGAGGTATTAATAGGATATAGCATAGTATTAAAGTCCAATCACTAGATCATATAAAAATTAAAGTTCAGACATATGAAACATATGAATTATAGTAAAGTTTTGTAGTTTAAGAATAAGTTTTAACTGAGTTATAAGGTATTACGTTAAATCGTAATAGGATAATAGTATAACTAACAGCTAAGTCATTTAAGTAAATTTATAGATTATAGTATAATGTTAAGTTGATAATATTAATCGTTAAAAATATTGGGAGTCAGTGAACTTGGATTGAACCTAGAGTTAACTTAGAAAAGTTTTTTGTATTAATCAGGGTATAGAACAAAGAGTATAATATGAATGATTCATTGAACATTATGGAAAACACTTTGAACGATTTGTATTGAAATTGTGCACCTGTGACCTTAATGTAAGCACGACAGGCATCATGGAATTCGAATTGTTTGCTTGGAAATTGCAGATCTCGTGGTGGTCTTGTGATGCATAGTTTGTAAAGCACGGAACTTGTACGCCCCCAGTAAGTGATTATCACACTGCTGGAGGGTATAGAAAATGGTATATAAGTTGGAAGGAGTCCGAATACAATTTGGCTTCAGTCCTGATCAGACTGTTCCCAGAAGAACTGCCTCCGAGTGGTCTCTTCTCACCGTCCAGATTCTCTGGTGCGGGTCCTAACCCACCCTTGGTCAGTGCTGGTCACCGACAGTTAAGATATCCATTCAATCCAAGGCAATCTACAGATTTTATGCAATACCCATTAAATTGCCAGCTGTATTCTTCTCAGACCTGGAAACAACAATTCAGAAATTCACATGGAAACATAAACCACCAGAAATAGTCATAATAATCCTCAGCAAAAGAAACAAAGCAGAAGATATCAAACTTCCAGACTTAAAACTTTATTACAATGCTGCAATAATCAAAACAGCCTGGTGTTGGTACAAAAACAGACATATAGACCAATGAAACAGGATAGAGATCCTGGAAACAGAACCTCAATTTCTCAACCAACTCATCTTCAACAAAGCCTCCACCAATAACACTGGGGAGAACCTGTTCAGTAAATGGTGCTGGGAAAACTGTCTGACCACATGCAAAAGATTAAAACAAGTCCCTTGCCTATCACCATACACAAAAAACAACTCCAAATGGATCAAATGTCTAAACATAAAATCTTAAACTATAAGAACCTTAGATGCTGGAAATGATGTCAGAAAAAGGAACACTTCTACACTGTTGACGGGAGTGTCAACTAGTACAACCTCTGTGGAAAACAGGGTCATGATTCCCAAAAGATCTAACAGTCGACCTTCCATATGATCCCACAGTTTCATCTGGGAATATAACTGAAGGAACTCAAATCACTCTATTATAAACCCATGTTTATTGCAACATTATGCACAGCAGCAAAAACATGGAACCAACCATGCTGCCCATTGAAAGAGGACTGGTTAAAAAAATGTAGCACATAGACGGGATGAAATATTGCATAGCCATAAAGAAGGACAAAATTATGAACTTCCCAGCAACATGGATGGACTTAGAATCTGTAATACTGAATGATCTATCACAGAAACAAAGAACTGAGTACCATATGTTCTCACTCATAAGATGACATTGAATGATCATTATAATACTATTAGAAGGGATTGGCAATAGTGGAAAACTGTCAGGGGATGTGGGGCACACCTCATCAACACGGGTACCTGCATAAAGATCATTTGTATACCTAACCCTGAGTTATACCCACACTTTAAAATAAAAAAAAAATGACAGATAAATAGACATCTTCGTACATCAGATTATACTCATCAAAGATGACACACTATGCAAAAATGTACCACACACACTAAATTTCAACATCACTAAAATGGTAAGAGGTTTGCCTGAGCCCAGTGGTTCAAGACCAGCCTGGGCAAATTGGTGAAACCTCCTCACTATAACAAATCAGAAAGTTAGCAGGGAGTGGTGTCATGCACCTGTAGTTCCAGCTATCCAGAAGGCTGAGGCAGAAGGATTGCCTGAGCATAGCAGGTCAAGACTACAGTAACCATGAGCATGCCAATGCACTTCACCCTGGGTGACAGAATGAGAGTCCGACTCAAACAAACAAACAAAAGCAAAGTAAAATAAATTACCTCTGGGCACACTTAACAATAAATGTATAAAACCTATATGAGAAAAATTTAAATACTTTTTGGAGGAACTGAAACTGCTTCCAATGCTTTTGAATATGAAAATTTAATATAAAAAGATGTAAAGATCTACAAGTCAATTTATAAATGTAATGCAAATCTGATAAATGTACCAACAGAATTTTATTATTTTTTTTCCTTAGGAACTATTGAAACTGATTTTAAAGTACACATAGAAAAATAATCAACACTAGCCAAAAAAACAAACAAAACAAAAACAAAACCAAACAGAATTAAGAGCTATGAGAGGACACCATTCCCTCTAAATATCAAAACTTACAAATAAACCTCAATCAGTAAATCTTGGTGATTCTGGCTCATGTGAAGACATATTAACAGACAAAGTAGAAAATTCTGAAATATGCAAATTTAGTATAAAAGCACTCCATTCAGTAAGATTATGATAAATTCTTTGAAAGATTGTGTGGGAATGAGTAAAGCAATTCATTTTATCATATACATATGTATACCTAAGGTTTATATGTAAAATGTCAATACATAAAAGTGCAGGAATTATGAATAAATGTCCTAAAGCCTTAACTGGGGAAGTTGATTCTTACTACTATTTAAAATCTAGAAGTCATTAAAAAATTGATACATTTGAGCACATATATACAAAACCATCTGCATAGTGCAAAGAGAAAAAAGGTATCAGCAATTTCAAAATGCAAAAGACAAACCAAGATAAAATAGTCAGAACTTATATTAGAGGGAAATTTGGAATTATCTGCAAAATTATTGATATATTTACTCTTTTGTTATTTATTTATTTATTTATTTATTTATTTATTTATTTATTTATTTATTTATTTATTTATTTTTGAGTTGGAGTCTCACTCCGTCTCCCAGACTGGAGTGCAGTGGCCGCTCCCGGCCACCGCAGCCTCGACCTGCTGGGCTCCGGCGATCCTTCCACCTCAGCCTTCCGAGTAGCCGGAATTACAGGCATGCGCTACCACGCCCGGCTGATTTTTTGCTTTACTGTAGAGATGAAGTCTCGCTGCCCAGGCGGGTCTCAAACCTGCAGGCTCAGACAATCCACTCACCTCAGCCTCCCAAAGGCGTGGGATTACAGGCTGAGCCTCCAAGCCCGGCTGATACATTTACTCTTTTAATCTGTAGTCTCCTTATGGGAACCTATTTGCAGATATAACTACACGTATAAGAAATAGTATAAATCTAAGTTTATTTAATGAGGCATTGTTTGTAATACAAAAGATTGAAAACAACACAAGGATTCAATAATAAGGAATTGGGTAAAAACTATGATGTATAACCAACTTTTTTTTTTCAAAATAAAAAGGTTTCTATGTATTGTTCTGGAGAGATTGCCAGGCCAAACAGCTAAATTCAAAATGTAAATTGAGCCCAGGCATGGTGGCTCAAGCCTGTAATCACAGCACTTTGGGAAGCTGAAGTGAGGAGACTGCCTGAGCCCACGGGTTCGAGGACAGTCTGGGCAACTTGGCAAGACATCACCTCTACAATAAAAATTTAAAAAATCAGCTGGGTGTGGTAGCGCAAGTCTGTAGTTCCCGCTACTTGGAAGGCTGAGGTGGAAGGCTCCTTGGGCGTAGCTGGTGGACGTTAGGGTGGCCATGAGCATGCCTCTGCATCCCAGCCTGGGAAACGAAGGGAGATTCCTACTCAAATTAAAAAAAGAAAGTTGAAAATAATGTCCATAGTATGTTAATTCCTATGAAGGGAAGAGGAGATAACTAGAATAGTATTTCTTTCTTCATGCTTTTACATAGGAAACACTGACGTGCAAGCAACTAATTAAAATGGTTATTCCAAAGAAGTGGAATAATGTAATACATTAGACATAGTTGGGAATAAGATTTCTCAGGAAATTCTTATATTATTTTAATTGTGTATTATGTAAACAAGGAGCCTTTTTAAAAATTAATTAATTAAATAAATGTATAGAAAATAAGATAGTAAACAAACAGATTATTTATGTCTGAGATACTCTGTGTTGAAGGATGTATCCAGGTAGACAGTGAATTTCCTATGTATGTTATTAGGTTTTGTGGAAATGACACTTTTGGGAGTAAACATTCAATAATAACGAAAAGGAGGAGAGTTTTCACAAAACATTGGTAGAGTAACAGCTGGGATGTATCTGAACAGCAAGGAGGGTATATACTTAACCTTTCAATTTGGGGAAACACTGAGAAGATAGAAAGCAAATTCTACTTGAGAGACCACAAAAAGCAGCATCCCTGGTCATTGCTAAGTGATGAAGGGGAAACACTACAAAGCAGTTGAAAGTATAGTGGGAGTTGGTGTTAATGGAACATTCCAGAAGACAGAGTTGAACCAGAAAAAGGCAATTATAATGCAGTATGAAGGTACTGAATGACACATGATAGAGTGAGATGCAAGACTGTAGAAAGATAATTTACACTTGTCTTCCAGAGATTTTGTAATAATACCCCTCCAAAATTGAAGAGTATTTCACAAATAACAGTGGAAAGAGAAATGTGAAGAGGAAACAGGACCAATCATTTATCTTAAGCATGTATCATACCTTCCTGGTGTCAATTTTGAGTGGGCTAGCTCCTCAGAGATTTTTTCCAGTGGGTGCTGGTCACAGAGCTGCTGTACTCTTAGTTATATTCCTGATGAGAATGAAACATTTTGAAGATGAAATATTTCCATGAGGTAAAATAATATTTTCTGAGGTAAGATACAAGTCTGTATTTGTTTTGGCAATGTTAAACTTTACCTGACCTCTGTGTTACTGGAAAACAGTGGTAATTAATAAGTCCTCTAATTTTATGTATTCCAGGAAACAGCTTACTGTAAAGAACCACCCTTTCAACATGACTTAGATAACTCTATTTCCATTGCTTATCTGTGACAAAACCTAGACACAGGCACTCTAAATCTCCATTTTTAGGCCTAATAAATAATTACCTAAACTGTTCTTACTGACTAATGTGAATAAAATGACTACAAATATTACTTACCCAAATTTAACTAGGCTTTTCTCAACACGTCTGAACTTTGACTTGCCCGTTAAGTTACAAAAACACTGGAATATGGAACAGTTCTTCCTCTCTCCTCTGGAGAACCAGGAGCATACACACACACACACACAAACACACACACACACACACACGCACACACACTTCCTGTTCTGCTGTTTGATTTATCTCCTATTCATCCTACTCCCCAACACCAGCTCCTTATACTCTTGTTTACAGCTTCTTGTAAAAGGCACGGACTCATCTTTAAGATAGCTGCATATCTTGTGGCCAGTGTGTCCCTCCTGTTGCAATTGTGCCCTGAATAAAAAATTTTCTTACTAATGTCCAGACTGGCATGTTTTCTTTGACTGTTTATATATTTCATTTTATTCTGCATACAGGTACCTGAGATGGTGCTTGTTCACCTAAATTGAAACTTAAAGAGGAACTAGAGCTACAGGAGTTCAGGAGATATAAATTTGAAGTTCATCTGCATAGAGGCGAATAAAAAGCAAAAGCAGCAAAAATATTGGCAAAAAAACACACTGATAATTTTTTTTTTTTTTAATGGCAGAGATGAAACATGGACCCAAAGTAGTGGACATTCCCAATTCTCCATCAAAAACTCAGAAAAGGATTCTGTAGTTCCCGCTGAGCTCCAGAGAACACCTGTTGGCCTCAAAATAAAAACATTATATCAACCAGAAAAAGAAGAAAAGGTTCAATAGCATGCTTGGTGGTAACAGTGATGGAGAGAAATTACATGAAGAAAAGGAATATTTTCATGATGGCACAGAAGAAAGGCTTTCTAGTCTTCCATGTCTGTAGATAGTGATGATGGTGATGATCTCTTCTTTAGGAAAGTGACATTGGCCTGAAAGAAGGAAAGTAGTTGCCACTCTTTTGTTAAGGAACAATAAAAAAACCCTCAAAAATATTACCTATAGAGAACATACTTAAATCCCATCAGTATATAAAAAATGGCAAAAAACAAAGTACAGAAGCTAGGAAGTTTTAATAAGTGTTCTTTGGTTTTTTACATAGATCTAAAAGCTTGGGAATAAATTAAAGAGAATAAACTCTAAAAACCAAAACTACAGATTTTCAGAAAAATGAACCTCAGATCAAGAATCTGTTTAATAAGAGCAGCCAAAGAGGACTTGAAATCACAAAACAGTAATTACAGCTGTCTCTTTATCCTTCATGGGAAATAAGCAGGAGGTGAAAAGACCAACAATCCAGAATAATTATTTCAGGGGGAAACATTGCATTTGAAGCTTGATTAATGCCTCTTTTGTAAACCTTTTCATCTAGAAATTATGATTATTTTTTACCTGCTTTTTATTTAAATTTTTATGTGAATAAGACTCTTTGGACAAGTTATAGATGTACATTAGCAGCATTAACACATATTCTTGCCTTTTCTTTTCCAAGTATATTCAAGTTATGTTTATTTAAACCTTCTACAGATTAAATTGAATTTTGATTATATGCTCCAGTCTGTCTTCCCTCTATGTTTTGGTATTATACCTATCTTGGACTTTTCCCATTTGTGCTGATCATAATGTATAGTTTACTGATTCACCCCATGATTTTTTTGTCTTGAAAATAAGTGTCAAGATATATTTAAAATAACAATGGAAAAATTGGAGAAATTATGCATATTTGAGATAGACACTTTTGTTAAAAGATATTTTGGTTTACAAAACTAAGATAACTTTATTGTAAAATAATAAGTCATACAAATAAATATTATTTTATTATGATAGTTAGAAAAAATAGTAAACTAAAATAGATTCCAAGAAATCTCAAATCTTGGTCCTTATCTGTTTGCACTGATTCCCCTGTTAAAGATTTATGTTTGCAGACCATCGATTGATTGGTCACTACTATCTTCTGTGGTGATTGAGTTAGTTTATTAGAAACTTGTAGAACATTACTTTTCCTTATGATGCAAACTCTCCTAAAGAAACTTAACTACAGGTAATTTGACACAAAAAAATGTTAAATATCTTTTTATCACCATAGGAAGAGTTTTGTTTTTTTTTTAAATCACCACAGGTAGTAAAAAAAAAAAGTCAGCCGGGCTTGATGGCTCAGCCTTTGGGAGGCTGAGGTGAGTGGATTGCCCAAACCTGCGGGTTCGAGACCCGCCTGGGCAGGCAAGACCTCATCTCTACAATAAAATCAAAAAATTAGCCGGACGTGGTAGCGCGCGCGTGTAATTCCGGCTACTTGGAAGGCTGAGACGGAAGGATCGCTGGAGCCCAGTAGGTCAAGGCTGCGGTGGACGGGAGCGGCCACTGCACTCCAGTCTGGGCTACAGAGTGAGACTTCAACTCAAAAAAAAAAAAAAGTCACTGCCAGAAAACAGATGTAACTTTTTACATCTTGTGTTAGAGTACCCTTTTTAAAGAGCATTTAAATGAAGAAAAATAGAAGCATATTCATGAAAGCATCACAATGCCAATTTTCAAAAAAAATTTAGAAAAGCAATTCTTTTATGAGATCATCAAAGGCAAATAAAAATTGCCATTTTAGGCTAATGATAGTGAACAAAGAAAGAAAGTAGACTAAAATGACTTTCATCAATAAAATTAAATAGGATATGAAAATATTTAAACTGAATAAATGCTAAAAGTAAATAGCGATTTCAAATGTCTTCAGCTTGGTTATACCAAATTATTCTTCTAAACCCCTGCAATTTTAAATTAAATTAGATTTGTAATTTTTATACTCACAATTTCTGTGAAAGTCAACTTTTGAAATGTCTTTGTTGAATGTTAATAATCATCCAGGAAGCATATTAAGTTTGTTATCATTAATCCTTAACTTCATAGGATGGCCACCATTTTAAGATAAAGAATCAGGGACATAGGAAGTTCAACTTGTTTGCCCAGAATTTAATAGGTACTAACAAATAGATTTTCCTCTCAAGACCATGCTTTTAAACCACTGTGCCTTACACTTATGAATCTCAAGCCAGGTCATTCCAGGTACTACCCTCACTTGTTTCTTTTCTTTCATGCTACACATTCAATCCAGTGTTTTGGTGGTATTACAAGGAGTAGACTGGAGGGAGTGTTTAGGATATTAACTCTCTCTTACTCTTCTCTTGTTCCCAATTTCTGAGCTTTATTGCATTCTACAGCAGTTGTCCAAGACAAAGGCCAAGTAAACTAAAAGGTAGAAAGGTAAATTATACTCTTCTTTTCACTTTTTGTTTTTCTTCTTTTTACTAAGCCTCACACTTCCCTTTGGAGAGCTTTAGTTCGAAAGAAAAAAATTGGTACAGATTGGATGTTACAGTAGGGTATGAAGCCTATTATTCAAACTTCCTCTTGAGAGGGGTACCATGCAAGCACTATTCTAGTCAGTGTCTTTGACCACTACAAAATTTTCTGTTTGAGAGTGTTTAAAACTTAAGCATTATTAAAAATCTTAGAATTGGTTCATTAAGTGAGAATTTCCACTGATACAAGCAACCTGATAAGTAATGGTTGTAGTAAGCTTATACACAGTATTGAGAGCAGCATTCAAAAAATCTCCTAGGTCAAAGCAAGACTAATTCAGTTTCATTTTATGGTAATTTGCTTAAAAGACTCTTTTCACACTTGCTAGTAATATGACCAAGAAGATTGCTTAACTCTATGAGGCTTTCCTTAAACTTTCTCTTTAGTATTTATTCTACAGTGAGAAGAAATGAAATGATGTTTATAAATGTGTTTTACTCTATTATATGCTACCTAAATATATTATGAAATGCATTGTTTTATTTCCTGCAATGTAAGTTAACTCTTTAAAGTCAGAAAAAAAGACCAACACACACTTTGTACTATCTGAATTAATTCATCTTTGTTCAATAATGTCAAAAGTCCGTGACTTGCTGATACTAGGGATACAGCAGTTAACAGATAGCTCATAGACCCTGCTCTTAGAGGTTTACATTTTGATAGACATCTTATTTCTTGGGGATAATTGTTCTACTAAAAATTCAGTTGTAGATTATTTATCATTGACCTATACTTGTAGCTATATACTTAGAAGAATTTGTGCTATGGTATGAATTGCAATTGAATATTAGAACATGCCAAAAATAAATAAATAAATAGAAAGAAAGAGGCCGAGTTCAGTAGCTCAGCCTGTAATCCCAGTACTTTGTGAGGCCGAGGTGAGTGGATTGCCTGAGCCCGCAGGTTCGAGACCCACCTCGGCAACTTGGTGAGACCTCGTCTCTGCAATAAATAAAAAATTAGCTAGGCACGCATAGCATGTGCCTATAGTTCCACCTACTTGGAAGGTTGAGGTGGGAGGATCGCCTGAGCCCATCAGATCAAGGCTGCGGTGGCCGGGAGCATGCCATTGCACTCCAGACTCCACTCTGGGTGACAGAGATTCCAACTCAAAAAAAAAAAACAAACAAAAAAAAAACCAAAGAAAGAAAGAAGAAGAAAAAAAAAAGGTCTGCAAATGCTTTCTAAGGAAATAAGTGTGTTTCTCTTCTGCAGAAGGAGTATTTTTCTCTAAGTCAGTGATTTAATTGAATGTATTGTATGTGTTGTTATGATTTTATTGACCATTTTTGGTTGCATATATTAAACATGTATGGTGTTTTTGCATGTGAATTATACCTTGATAAAGCTGATAAAAATTATTGTATGTATGTTTAGGTTAATGGATAGATGGAAAGAGAAAGAGAAACTATTTTGCAGAAGTTAAAGCTTACCACAATTAATTAAAATACTAAATATAGTAATACTTGGGAATATTGGAAAAAAGATTGGCATGACTCTAAAAGTATTGCAAAATTTTAAATGTTCAATTCTCCAAGTTTATTAATACTTAAAATACTCTTTGTGATTAGAAATAAAAATGTAAAATACTACGTTGGGTACAATACTAAATTTTTATTTTAAGTAGCTTCAGTGAAATTCTGGCATCAAAGATAACTAGTAACCCATTTTACCCAACTCTTCTCTTCTATCTCCTGGATTTTGCAATTATTTCTACCTTGTAAAGTTTTTAAAATTTGCATTATCTTTTGTAATTATAATCTTTATACTTGTTTGATCTTATTCTGTATTTAAGAAGGTTTAGTGCTCATCCCTGTTTCTTTTACCATATTCATAGCATTATAGGGATTTTTTTTGAAAAACGAACTCTTTGTTGATTGGATTTCTTTGTCAAGCTAACCATTTGGATTCATTTTCAAGTATAGTTTATGGAGGCTGTATTATTCAGAATTGTTTCCTCTTAAAATTTCATGATTGTCCACTTATGACCTTTTTTGCTTGAAAGAAGATACTGGACACCCAATACCATACTAGACTGGGTCCACAAAAGTATATACATCAAAACTTATAACTTGAGAAATTTTAAAAGCTGAACAATTATATGCTGTACTAGATACTATAACCAAGTCTCAAATGTTGTATGAGTTTTCCGGATAGGTTGAGCAAAAGCACAGAGATGAGAAATATCATGCAGAGGTATCATTGGAATTTACAAACTGTTAATGCACATGGTAAGACAAAATAAGATGGTGGAAGAGGTGGAGCAGTAAACCTGGACCAGTGCTTGAAGGTCCTGAAGCCTGGACTTTATTCATAGGAAATGGTATGATGTAGTTAGATCAATAATTCCCCACCCAATTCCACTTCTACCTCCACTCCCAGATGTCTGCTGTCAGCTTTCTACCATCTTCTGGCATTTGTGGTTGCATTCATCTTTTTTTCATTACATTTCATCCAATTTTTAGTTGACTGTATTAGAGTTAAGTCACTTTTAAAAGAAGAGCTCTTGTAACACATAATTTTTGACATACAGTTGACAATGTCTGCAGTTGTTTCTAAACTTGAATAAATTTTGGCTGCAAATAATATTCCAGACTTACATTTTCTTTCTGTCGGTCTACAAATACTGCTCTACTATTTTCAAGCAACAGATATTGTTTTATAGAAAAGTAAGTCCATCTTAAAGTTTAGCTCAAAAGTTGCTGGCTTTTTTTTTAGAGTGGCTAAATAGTTTAGTTTGTTTACTATATAAACTCCAGAATGTAACTGAGGGTAAGGAGTTTCTATAAGTTGTTCTTTATCATTTTTTGTAAAAAATGGTGTTTCCTTTTCACTTGTGGGTTTAGTCCTCATTCTATGGCTATTTTATTGTAGTATACCTTGAAAAATTGTCCAGATTATTTGTTAAACTCTTTATTTTAGAAAGACTTGTTATTGTTCTTCATTTTGTATCAGTTGTACTTGCTTTTATTTTTTCTTTTTTGTTAAGAGGCAGAGTTTTGCTCTGTCACTCAGGTAGACTATGGTGGTAGGATCATAGCTCACTACTGCCTCCAACTCCTAGGCTCAAGAGATATTCACCATCAGACTCCTTAATAGCTGGGATTACAGAAGTGTGCCACCACATATGACTAATTTTTAATTTTATTATCTTCTTTGTAGACATGAGATCTTGTACGCCTGGCCTAAAGCAATCTTCTCACCTCAACCTCCCAAAGTACTAGGTTTATAGGTGTGAGCTATTGTGCCCAGCATTTTTTAAAATTTATTATCTTCTATTTAATCATATCTTTGTGTCGACTTTTACACTTCCTTATCTTAAGTCTATATCCCAGTTATTAAATTTTAAACTTTATTATATTAGTAGTTTCAATTTATTTATTGTTATGACCTTATTTAGAATCTCTACTTTTTCCCCCAACTCTAAATTCTCCATTTTTATCTCTTTGCATGGACTTGTTTTGGTTTATTGAATCTAGTTACAAATGTTCTATCACAAGAAGAATTCTCTTGTAATTGTCATCTGTTCCTTCAGTTATGTTTAGTTTCAAACTGAAGTTTGTGTTTCATTTTGTTTTGCTTTGTTCAGTATGTTTGCATAGTTATGTGTCAATTTTACCAACTACTTTTGCCTAATTTGGGATTTCTATTTGCAGATTATATTTTAATATAGGTGAATTCTCTCTAATATTTCCTGTTTTTATTTATTGGGGTAGGCTGAAAAATGGACTTCACACTCACCCAGGTGGTAAATAAAACAAAAAAAAACCAGTATAATGTCAACCTTTTAAACTCTGAAACCTTGAATTTGTTACCTTGCTTAGAAGAAGAGTCTTTGCAGATGGAATTAAGTCAAGGTTTTTAAATGGAAAGATTATTTTGGGTTATCTGTGTGGGGTCAATGTAATTAAGGGCCTTTATTAGAGAAAGTAAGACAATACTTGTCCCAATGGAGTTGTGACAATGAAAGCAAATGTTGGAATGATGAGTTTTAAAAATAGATAAAATAAATGAAAGTCAAGAATTTCAGGCAGATTCAGAAACCCAGAAAAGGAAAGAGAGGTTATCTGCTAGAGTCACCACATAGACCCAACCCAACTGACACCTTGATTGGGTACCCATATTAGACTTCTGATCTCCAGACCTATGATAAATTTATATTTTAAAAGTTGTGATAATTTGCTATAGCAGCAATAGGAAATGAATGCAGTAGAAAGAATCCTTTCCATTAGTCTAGAACTAATCTGAATCATTTTTACTTTCAGAAGATATTATTCTTTTTTGTTTGTTCTTTTTAAAAATAATAGACTATTAAGTTAACAATACTCCCAGTTACTAGTGTGTTCAAGGACCCACTTGTGATTATTTCATAGAGTTCTATTTCCTCTTTATTCTGACTGCTAGTCTTTTTCTGATGCTTCCCCTCCCATTGACATATACTTTAATGGACTTGACCTGTGTCCTCGGGAATGAATTCCACAGTAGACACCCATTATAATTCGTTGTTCATTCTTCATAAGTTAAACATCACAAGTTCCAACTCCTAAATATTATAAGTAATGTTATGAATATCATCTATGTAAATTTCCCTTTGAGAGTGAAATGATAAAGTCTTAGGTATATGCTTATTTCATTTTACAAACTCTTGCCCAATCGTTCTCCGATATAGTTACGTGAGTTAATACTTCATTTTAATTCATGAAGACTCCTTCTTGCATCCACATCCTTATAATTATTTTGGATAATTTCACCCCCTAAATCTCATGAATTTGAAACCAAAAAATGCCTGTTTTTAAATTATAATTTTACTTTTCCTGATAGCTAACAAGACTGAGAAGGTCTGGATCAATGTGCCTATCATTCCATGGCCATGAAATGTGAGGGGAGTACACAGAGGCAGAGCCTTGGAGGTAAAGACTGAAGAAGGCTAGGTCATGGCCTAGTTCTAATGCTGATTATTGAAACTGGGAATAAAAAAAAGAAAAACAAATACATATTGCTCCTAAGAGATGAGGTGTTTCCTGTGGGAAGTGGGAGGTCACATGAAGATATCCCAGAGTTTAAACCCTGAAAATGACCCAGCTGTTCTGAAGACACAGACTTGAGTCTTAGTCAGAAGACTAGAGAGTGAGAAATTCAGCATTAGAAAGAAAAGAATTCCGGACAAACGCCAGGTTGTGAAGCCAAGGGTTATCTCTTCTCCCTAAGGAACAAAATGTGAGAAGGAAGAATCACCAAAAAGCCTTCTCTCATGGTCAAAATGTGTTGGACTATTCTCAGCAACAGGGGAAATTCAATAAATGTTATATTTGAATGGGTTTATGAATGTTTTCAAATCAATACCTACATACCAACTTATATAGACTTATGTTCATAAAACACATTAAATAGTAATACTAATACAATATAACTTCTACTATTTTCTATGGGATAAGTGTTATTCTAGCCTAATTCTGTCAGGTAATGCTTTATCCTTACTACCAGGGAGATTTAGTAATGTAGTATCCCTAGATATATAAAATAATTTCTTTTGTTGAATCAAAGGCATGTATCTTTTAGTATGGGCATGAAGTGTAAGATATAAAAATGCAAGTTAATGATACAGTTTCCTCTGATTAAATAAATCACTTTAGGCAATGGGTTGTGGCAATGCTGCAGTCCTGTAAATTCTGGCTGACACTGGCATACACCGATGCCATCGATAGGTCATAGAACACTGCTGAGTTTTTAGTGATGTCTTGAATTATAACTGCCCTGTTGATGTGTTCAACAGTTGTTAGGACAGTGATTTAGTGAAGAGATAGCCTCTTGAGTGATTTGTTGTTGATTGTACAAATTTCATTCTTTGTTATAATCAACTAACTCTCTGAGAGCTGTTTCACTGAGAGAAGTCCTGATTGAGTAACTCTCTAAAGAGTTCAACATGAAACGAAAAGAAAAAACAAAACATCTGGAAAGCAATTACTGCCCAGAACAAAAAAAGAAAAGAGGTATGTGTCAATATATTCTCAGAACATAGGCTAAGCAGGAATTTCCTCCTAAAAGATGAGGGAGGATTCCTAGTTCAGGTGGAGGGGGATAGAGATAAGGAAGAGGAGATGTGACTAAGGAGGAAGGAAGAAAGGGAGAGAGAAATGTACACATGTATATTGGTCTTTCTGAGGCCCAGTTGTCTGAGAGCAAAGAGAAGGTTTAGATGACCCAGATCTTTGTCTTTGTCACTTAACCTGTGCCACCTACAGAAAGTCACTCTGAATTACTGTCAAAGACATAAAAGTTATTCTAAACTCGTTTTTTTTTTTTTTTAAAGATCATTTGATATCTTTTTGAGGACACTGGGAAATGAATTTTAAAATAGTTTCTAATTGTACTTCTTTTATTGACTCATAGAGGAGAGGGAAGCATTTGGAAAAAAATCTTTCAGCATGGAAAAACTGATTGTGCAGCGATAAGAGTATGAAATAAAATATAACTAATTTACTCAGGAATAAAATTTAACTATTTTGTTTCACACTATGATGACATAAATGTGGGATTTGTATATAAATGAAATATTTTAAAAAACAGGGCACACATGCAAATACACTCATACACTCACGAGATGCCATGTAGCCAGGATAGTTGTGAGGGAAGTTGGTTTGGCTCTCCTTGGAAAAGTGGAAACTAGGTGGTTATCATTACCATGAAGGTTAAGAGTAAACAAGTAATTCCTATGAGGGAGGACCATTGGTCAGTGCTAAGAGGGAACAGATTGGAGCCATCTCCAACTTTTAAAACAGTGGCTTAGCCGGACTCGGTGGCTCAGCCTGTTATCCCACGCTTTGTAGGCTGAGGTGAGTGGATTGCCTGAGCCTGCGGGTCCGAGTCCGCCTGGGCAACTTGGTGAGACCTCATCTCTACAATAAATCAAAAAATAAGCCGGGCGGGGTAGCACAGGCCGAGTGAGACTCCAACTCAAAAACAAAAACAAAAAACAAACAAACAAACCAAAAAAAAAAAAAAAAAAATCAATGGCTCGTATTCCTGAGGAGAATCTCACATTTCCAGCAATGCTGGGGCTTTTTTTTTTTTTTTTTTTTTTTTTTTTGAGTTGGAGTCTCACTCTGTCGTCCAGACTGCAGTGCAGTGGTCCCTCCCGGCCACCGCAGCATCGACCTGCTGGGCTCCGGCGATCCTTCCGCCTCAGCCTTCCAAGTAGCCAGAACTACAGGCGTACGCTACCATGCCCGACTGATTTTTTGATTTATTGTACAGATGAGATCTCGCCTGCCAAGGCGGGTCTCGAACCCTCGGGCTCAGGCAATCCACTCAGCTCAGCTTCCCAAAGTCGCGGGATTACAGGCTAAACCACCGAGTCCGGCAAGATACTCTTACTAATGTCCAGACTGGCATGTTTTCTTTGTTTATATATTTCATTTTATTTTGCATACAGGTACCTGAGATGGTGCTTGTTCACCTAAACTGAAACTTAAAGAGGAAATAGAGCTACGGGAGTTCAGGAGATAGAAATTTGAAGTCCATATGCATAGAGGTGAATAAAAAGCAAAAGCAGCAAAAATATTGGCAAATAAACACACTGATAATTTTTTTAAATGGCAGAGATGAAGCATGGACCCAAAGTAGTGGACATTCCCAATTCTCCATCAAAAACTCAGAAAAGGATTCTGTAGTTCCCGCTGAGCTCCAGAGAACACCTGTTGGCCTCAAAATAAAAACATTATGTCGACCAGAAAAAAAAGAAAAGGTTCAATAGCATGCTTCGTGGTAATAGTGATGGAGAGAAATTACATGAAGAAAAGGAATATTTTCGTGATGGCACAGCAGAAAGGTTTTGTAGTCTTCCATGTCTGTAGATAGTGATGATGGTGATGACCTCTTCTTTAGGAAAGTGACATTGGCCTGAAAGAAGGAAAGTAGTTGCCGCTCTTTTGTTAAGGAACAATAACAAAACTCTCAAAAATATTACCTATAGAGAACATACTTAAATCTCATCAGTATATAAGAAATGGCAAAAATCAAAGTACAGAAGCTAGGAAGTTTTAATAAGTGTTCTTCAGTTTTTTACTTAGATCTAAAAGCTCTGGAATAAATTAAAGAGAATAAACTCTAAAAATCAAACTCCAGGTTTTCAGAAAAATGAACCTCAGATCAAGAATCTGTTTAATAAGAGCAGACAAAGAGGACTTGAAATCACAAAACAGTAATTGCAGCTGTCTCTTTATCCTTCATGGGAAATAAGCAGGAGTTGAAAAGACCAACAATCCAGAATAATTGTTTCAGGGGAAACGTTGCATTTGATGCTTGATTAATGCCTCTTTTGTAAACCTTTTCATCTAGAAATTATTATTATTTTTTACCTGCTTGTTATTTAAATTTTTATGTTAATAAAACTCTTTGGACAAGTTATAGATGTACATTAACAGCATTAACACATATTCTTGCCTTTTCTTTTCCAAGTATATTCAAGTTATATTTATTTAAACCTTCTACAGACTAAAATACTTAAATTGAAATTTCATTATATGCTCCAATCTGTTCCCTCTATGTTTTGGTATTATACCTCTCTCGGACTTTTCTCATTTGTGCTGATCATAATGTATAATTTACTGCTTCACCTCATGATTTTTTTTTGTCTTGAAAATAAGTGTCAAGATATATTTAAAATAACAATGGAAAAATTGGAGACATTATGCTTATTTGAGATAGACACTTTTGTTAAAAGATATTTTGGTTAATAAAACTAAGATAACTTTTGTAAGATAATAAGTCATACAAATAAATATTATTTTATCATGATAGTTAGAAAAAATAGTAAAGTAAAATAAAATAGATTCCAAGAAATCTCAAATCTTAGGCCTTATCTGTTTGTACTGATGCCCCTATTAAAAATTTTTGTTTGCAAACCATCGGTTGATTGGTCACTACTTTCTCCGGTGGTGATTGAGTTAGTTTATTAAAAACTTGTAGAACATTACTTTTCCTTACGATGCAAACTCTCATAAAGAAACTTAACTATGGGTAATATGACACAATGAAATGTTAAATATCTCTTTATCACCATAGGAAGAGATTTTTTTTTTTTTTTAAATCACCACAGGTAGTAAAAAAAAAAAGTCATTGCCAGAAAACAGATGTAACTTTTTACATCTTGTGTTAGAGTACCCTTTTTAAAGAGCATTTAAATGAAGAAAATAGAAGCATATTCATCAAAGCATCACAATGCCAATTTTCAAAAAAAAATTTAGAAAGGCAATTCTTTTATGAGATCATCAAAGGCAAATAAAAATTGCCATTTTAGGCTAATGAAAGAGAAAGAAAGAAAGTAGACTAAAATGACTTCCATCAATAAAATTAAATAGGATATGAACATATTTAAATTGAATAAATGCTAAAAGTAAATAGCGATATCAAATGTCTTCAGCTTGGTTTTACCAAATTATTACTTCTAAACCCTGGCAATTTTAAATTAAATTAGATTTGTAATTTTTATACCCATAATTTCTGTGAAAGCCAACCTTTGAAATGTCTTTGTTGAATGTTAATAATCATCCCGGAAGCATATTAAGCTTTTTATCATTAATCCTCAACTTCATAGGATGGCCACCATTTTAAGATAAAGAATCAGGGACATAGGAAGTTCAGCTTGTTTGCCCAGAATTTAATAGGTACTAAGAAATAGATTTTCCTCTCAAGTCCATGCTTTAAAACCACTGTGCCTTACACTTATAAATCTGACTCAAGCCAGGTCATTCCAGGTACTACCCTCACTTGTTTCTTTTCTTTCATGCTGCACATTCAATCCAGTGTTATGGTGGTATTACAAGGAGTAGACTGGAGGGAGAGTTTAGGATATTAACTCTCTCTTACTCTTCTCTTGTTCCCAATTCTCTGACCTTTATTGCATTCTACAGCAGTTGTCCAAGACAAAGGCCAAGCAAACTAAAAGTTAGAAAGGTAAATTATAGCCTTCTTTTCACTTTTTGTTTTTCTTCTTTTTACTCAGCCTCACACTTCTCTTTGGAGAGCTTTAGTTTGAAAGAAAAAAATTGGTACATTGGATGTTACAGTAGGGTATGAAGCCTATTATTCAAGCTTCATCTTGAGAGGGGTACCATGCAAGCACTATTCTAATCAGTGTCATTGACCACTACAAAATTTTCTGTTTGAGAGTGTTTAAAACTTAAGCATTATTAAAAATCCTAGAATTGGTTCATTACGTGAGAATTTCCACTGATACAAGCAACCTGATAAGTAATGGTTGTAGTAAGCTTATACACAGTATTGAGAGCAGCATTCAAAAACTATCCTAGGTCAAAGCAAGACTAATTCAGTTTCATTTTATGGTAATTTGCTCAAAAGACTCTTTTCACACTTGCTAGTAATATGACCAAGAAGATTGCTTAACTCTTTGAGGCTTTCCTTAAACTTTCTCTTTAATATTTATTCTACAGTGAGAAGAAATGAAATGATGTTTATAAATATGTTTTACTCTATTATATACTACCTAAATATATTATGAAATGCATTGTTTTATTTCCTGCAATGTAAGTTAACTCTTTAAAGTCAGACAAAAAGACCAACACACACTTTGCACTATCTGAATTAATTCATATTTGTTCAATAATGTTAGAAGTCTATGATTTGCTGATAGTAGGGATACAGCAGTTAACAGATAGCTCACAGACCCTGCTCTTAGAGGTTTACATTTTGATAGACCATCTTAATTCTTGGGGATAATTGTTCTACTAAAAATTCAGTTGTAGATAATTTATCGTTGACCTATATTGTAGCTATATACTGAGAATTTTTGCTATGGTATGAGTTGCAATTGAATATTAGAACATGCTTTAAAAAATAAATAAATAAATAGAAAGAAAGAGGCCAGGTTCAGTGGCTCAGCCTGTAATCCCAGTACTTTGGGAGGCCGAGGTGAGTGGATTGCCTAAGACCGCAGGTTCAAGACCCGCCCCGCAACTTGGTGAGACCTCATCTCTGCAATAAATAAAAAATTAGCTGGGCATGCGTACCTTGTGCCTGTAGTTCCACCTACTTGGAAGGCTGAGGTGGAAGGACCACCTGAACCCAGCAGATGGAGGCTGCGGTGGCCGGGAGCGGCCACTGCACTCCGATCTGGGCGATAGAGTGAGACTCCAACTCAAAAAACATAAAAAAGCTTACCATAATTAATTAAAATACTAAATATAGTAATACCTGGGTTTATTGGAAAAAAGATTGGCATGACTCTAAAAGTATTGCAAAATTTTAAATGCTCAATTCTCCAAGTTTATTACTGCTTAAAATACACTTTGTGATTAGAAATAAAAATGAAAAATACCAAGTAGGGTACAATATTAAGTTTTTATTTTATGTAACTTCAATTAAATTCTGGAATCAAAGAGAAATAGTAACCCATTTCACCCAACTCCTCTTTTCTGTCTCCTGGATTTTGTAGTTATTTCGACCTTGTAAAGTTTTGAAAATTTGCATTATCTTTTGTAATTATAATCTTTATACTTGTTTGATCTTATTCTGTATTTAAGCGGGTTTAGTGCTCATCCCTGTTTCTGTTACCATATTCATAGCTTTATAGGGATTTTATTGAAAAATGAACTATTTGTTGATTGGATTTCTTTGTAAAGCTAATCATTTGGATACATTTTCAAGTATGGTTTATGGAGGCTGTATTATTCAGAATTGTTTGCTCTTAAAATTTCATGATTGTCCACGTATGAACTTCTTTGCTTGAAAAAAGATACTGGGCACCCAATACCATACTAGACTGGGTCCACAAAAGTATATACATCAAAACTTATAACTTGAGAAACTTTAAAAGCTGAACAACCATATGCCGTACTAGATACTATAATAATTAAGTCTCAAATGTTATATGAGTTTTCAGGACAGGTTGAGCAAAAGCACAGAGGTGAGAAATATCATGCAGAGGTATCATAGGAATTTACATACTGCTGATGCACAAGGTAAGACAAAATAAGATGGTGGAAGAGGCGGAGCAGTAAAACTGGACCAGTGCTTGAAGGTCCTGAAGCCTGGACTTTATTCATAGGAAATGGTATGATGTCGTTAGATCAATAATTCCCCACCCAATTCCACTTCTACCTCCACTCCCAGATGTCTGCTGTCAGCTTTCTACCATATTCTGGCATTTGTGGTTGCATTCCTCCTTTTTTCATTACATTTCATTCAATTTTTAGTTGGCTGTATTAGAGTTAAGTGACTTTTTAAAGAAGAACTCATGTAACACATAATTTTTGACATACAGTTGACAATGTCTGCAGTTGTTTTTAAACTTGAATAAAATTTAGCTGCAAATAATATTCCAGAATTATATTTTCTTTCTGTCAGTCTACAAATACTACTCTACTATTTTTAAGCAACAGATATTGTTCTATAGAAAAGTAAATCCATCTTAATGTTTAGATCAAAAGTTGGTGGCTTCTTTTTCTAGAGTGGCTAAATAGTTTAGTTTGTTTACCATATAAACTCGGGAATGTAACCAAGGGTAAGGAGTTTCTATAAGTTGTTCTTTATCATTTTTTGTAAAAAAAAAAAAATGGTGTATCCTTTTCACTTGTGGGTTTAGTCCTCATTCTATGGCTATTTTTTTGTAGTATGCCTTGAATAATTGTCTAGATTATTTGTTAAACTCTTTATTTTAGAAAGACTCATTATTGTTCTTCATTTTGTATCAGTTGTACTTGCTTTTTTTTTTTTTTTTTTTTTTTGTTAAGAAACCGAGTCTTGCTCTATCACTCAGGTAGACCATGGTGGTAGGATCATAGTTCACTACTGCCTCCAACTCCTAGGCTCAAGAGATCTTCACCATCAGCCTCCTTAGTAGCTGAGATGACAGAATTGTGCCACCACATATGACTAATTTTTAATTTTATTATCTTTTTTGTATACATGAGATCTTGTACCCCTGGCCAAAAGCAATCTTCTCACTTCAACCTCCCAAAGTGCTAGGTTTATAGGTGTGAGCTATTGTGCCCAGCATTTTTTAAAAATTTATTATCTTCTATTTAATCATATCTTTGTGTCGACTTTTGCACTTCCTTATCTTAAATCTATATACCAGTTATTAAATTTTAAACTTTATTATATTCATAGTTTTAATCTATTTATTGTTATGACTTTATTTAGAATCTCTACGTTTTTCCCCCAACTCTAAATTCTCCATTTTTATCTCTTTGCATGGACTTGTTTTGGTTTATTGAATCTAGTTACGAATGTTCTATCACAAGAAGAATCTCTTGTAATTGTCATCTGTTCCTTCAGTTATGTTTAGTTTCAAACTGAAGTTTGTGTTTCATTTTGTTTTGTTTTATTCAGTATGTTTGCATAGTTGTGTGCCAATTTTGCCAACTGCTTTTGCTAAATTTGGAATTTCTATTCGCAGATTATGTTTTAATATAGGTGGTTGCTCTCTAATATTTCCTGTTTTTATTTTATTGGGGTAGGCTGAAACATGGACTTCACAATCACCCAGGTGTTAAAAAAACCAAAAAAAATCAGTATAATGTCAACCTTTTAAACTCTGAAACCTTGAATTTGTTACCTTGCTTAGAAGAATAGTCTTTGTAGATGGAATTAAGTCATGGTTTTTAAATGGAAAGATTATTTGGGGTTATCTGCGAGGGGTCAATGTATTAAGGACCTTTATTAGAGAAAGTAAGATAGTACTTGTCAGAATGGAGTTGTGACAATGGAAGCAGATGTTGGAGTGATGAGTTTTACAAATAGATAAAATAAATGAAAGCCAAGAATTGCATGCAGACTCAGAAACCTGGAAAAGGAAAGAAAGATTATCTGCTAGAGTCACCAGATAGACCCAACCCAGCTGATACCTTGATTGGGTACCCACATTAGAGTTCTGATCTCCAGACCTATAATAAATTTATATTTTAAAACTTGTGGTAATTTGCTATAGCAGCAATAGGAAATGGATGCAGTAAAAAGAATCCTTTCCATTAGTCTAGAACTAATCTGAATCATTTTTACTTTCAGAGTACATTATTCTTTTTTGTTTGTTTGTTTAAAAATAATGGACTATTGAGTTAACAATACTCCCAGTTACTAGTGTGTTCAAGGACCCACTTGTGATTATTTCATAGAGTTCTACTTTCCGCTTTATTCTGACTGCTAGTCTTTTTCTGATGCTTCCCCTCCCATTGACATATACTTTAATGGACTTGAGCTATGTCCTCGGGAATGAATTCTACAGTAGATACCCATTATAATTTGTTGTTCCTTCTTCATAAGTTAAACACCACAAGTTCCAACTCCTAAATATTATAAGTAATGTTATGAGTATCATCTATGTAAATTTCCCTTTGAGAGTGAATTGATAAAGTCTTAGGTTTATGCTTATTTCATTTTACAAACTCTTGCCCGATTGTTCCCCAATATAGTTACGTGAGTTAATACTTCATTTTAGTTCATGAAGACTCCTTCTTGCATCCACATCCTTATAATTATTTGGTATGATTTCACCCCCTAATTCTCATGAATTTGAAAAATGAAAAATGTCTATTTTTTAATTATAATTTTACTTTTCCTGATAGCTAACAAGGCTGAGAAGGTCTGAATCAATGTACCTATCTTTCCATGACCAAGAAGTGTGAGGGGAGCACACAGAGGCAGAGCCTTGGAGGTAAAGAAGACTGAGAAAGGCTAGGTCATGGCCTCGTTCTAATGCTGATTATTGAAACTGGGAATAAAAAAAGAAAAACAAATACATATTGCTCCTAAGAGATGTGGTGTTTTCTGTGGGAAGTGGGAGGTCAAATGAAGATACCTTAGAATTTAAACCCTGAAAATGACCCAGCTGTTCTGAAGACACAGACTTGAGCCTTAGTCAGAAGTCTAGAGAGTGAGAAATTCAGGATTAGGAGGAAAAGAATTCCGGACATACACCAGGTTGTGAAACCAAGTGTTATCTCTTCTCCCTAAGGAACAAAAAGTGAGAAGGAAGAATCATCAAAAAGACTTCTCTCAAGGTCAAAATGTGTTGGACTATTCTCAGCAGCAGGGGAAATTCAATAAATGTTATATTTGAATGGGTTTATGAATGTTTTCAAATCAATACCTACATGCCAAGTTATATAGACTTATGTTCATAAACACATTAAATAGTACTACTAATACAATATAACTTCTACTATTTTCTATGGGGTAAGTGTTATTCTAGCCTAATTCTGTCAGGTAGTGCTTTATCCTTACTACCGGGGAGATTTAGTAATGTAGTATCCCTAGATATATAAAATAATTTCCTTTGTTTAATCAAAGGCATGTATCTTCTAGTATGGGAATGAAGTGCAAGATATAAAAATGCAAGTTACTGATACAGTTTCCTCTGATTAAATAAATCACTTTAGGCAATGGGTTGTGGCAATGCTACAGTCATGTAAATTCTGGGTGACACTGGCATACACTGATGTCATCGATAGGTCATAGAACACTGCTGAGTTCTTAGTGATGTCTTGAATTATAACTGCCCTGTTGATGTATCCAACAGTAGTTAGGACAGTGATTTGGTGAAGAGATAACCCCTTGAGTGATTTGTTGTTGACTGTACAAATTTCATTCTTTGCTATAATCAACTGACTCTCTGAGAGCTGTTTCACTGAGAGAAGTCCTGACTGAGTAACTCTCTAAAGAGTTCAACATGAAACGAAAAGAAAAAACAAAACATCTGGAAAGCAAGTACAGCCCACAACAAAAAAAGAAAAGAGGTATGTGTCAATATATTCTCAGAACACAGGTTAAGTAGGAATTTCCTCCTAATAAATGAGGAAGGGAGGATACCTAGTTCAGGTGGAGGGGGACAGAGATAAGGAAGAGGAGACATGACTAAGGAGGGAGGAAGAAAGGGAGAGAGAAATGTACACATGTATATTGGTCTTTCTGAGGCCCAGTTGTCTGAGAGCAAAGAGAAGGTTTAGATGACCCAGATCCTTGTCTTTGTCACTTAACCTGTGGCACCTACAGAAAGTCACTCTGAATTACTGTCAAAGACAAAGTTTATTCTAAACTAGTTTTTTTTTTTTAAGATCATTTCCATTTATTTGATGTCTTTTTGAGGACACTGGGAAATGAATTTTAAAATAGTTTCTAATTGCACTTTTTTTATTGACTCATAGAGGAGAGGGAAGCATTTGGAAAAAATCTTTCAGCATTGAAAAACTGATTGTGCAGGGATAAGGGTATTAAATAAAATATAACTAATTTACTCAGGAATAAAACTTAACTATTTTGTTTCACACAATGAAGACATAAATGTGGGGTTCATATATAAATGAAATATTAAAAAAAAACAGGGCACACATGCAAATACACACATACACTCACGAGATGCCATGTAGCCAGGATAGTTGAAGTGAGGGAAGTTGGTTTAGCTCGTCCTGGAAAAGTGGAAACTAGGTGGTTATCATTACCATGAAGGTTAAGAGTAAACAAGTAATTCCTATGAGGGAGGACCATTGCTCAATGCTAAGAGGGAACAGATTGGAGCCATCTCCAATTTTTAAAACAGTGGTTCAGCCGGGCTCGATGGCTCAGCCTGTAATACCACGCTTTGGGAGGCTGAAGTGAGTGGATTGCCTGAGCCCGCGGGTTCGAGACCCGCCTGGGCAACTTGGCGAGACCTCATCTCTACAATAAATAAAAAATGAGCTGGGCGTGGTAGCACGCTCCTGTAGTTCCAGCTACTGGGAAGGCTGAGGCAGAAGGATTGCTGGAGCCCAGCAGGTTGAGGCTGCGGTGGCCGGGAACAGCCACTGCACTCCAGTCTGAGCAACAGAGTGAGACTCCAACTCAAAAACAAAAACAAAAAACAAACAAACCCAAAACAAACAAACAAAAACACAGTGGCTCATATTCCTGAGGAGAATCTCGCATTTCCAACATGCTGGGGCTTTTTGAAGACAGCCTGGTGAGTGAAGCTATCTTCCTTCCACCTTCACTAAAATTAGTACATTTTCCAAGATATTATCCGTGTAAACTGTGAAATTTGAAAAAACAAACACGCCTGTTCACATATATACATGTAAAACACAGCCAGAAGATTATCATTTATTTCTAACAGGATTACTCACTTAATAAATACCATGTCTGATTATTTGTCCGAAAAAAATATTATACAAAAATTTAAATGGAATAGATTAGTCCATAGTAGCTAATACACAATGAATCTATTTCTTGCTCAGGTAACAATTCAGGAAACTTATCCATGGCAATAAGGCAAGTGTCCTTTATGATGTAATTCATGGACTGAGACTGATGAAAACTTTGTCATAATCAACATGCAGTTTTCTGAGAGACCCTGGGTCACTAGAACAGGGAAGAGATGG
>NW_007235557.1:0-546 GCF_000164805.1 Carlito syrichta | reverse complement strand
GGGCTATGCCTAGATGCCAGCATTCCTTCCGCATTCTGTTCAATAGTCCCTCCATACCAGCAGCAACAGGCTGGTTTTCAATTAAAAAGGTATCAGCAGCCTTCACCACGCTTGCATCTTGCATCGGAGATACCTCTTTTCTAGCTTGCGGATCTTCTGGCATATATTCGTTTTCTGAGAAATAAATAAAAGATGTGGCTCATGCTTGATGTTTCCGTGCTTTTATTTATCCTTAAATAATTAAGGACCATATGTGGCACGTGCAGCAAACATGTGACTTTTACCCTCATGGATAGTATAATCTGGGTCCTACTACTGAAAACCGTACATATACAATAGTATTTATTGGGTCTGTATATATCATAGATGACTGGATTTCCACGATGTGTGATCTTAATGGAACAGAACAAACAGAACAAAGACTGCTTCATATCTCCTTTATCCCTGGACAGACAACTGTATAATAATTCTCAACCTTCCTGCGGCTAGTCTTTATTGTGTCATTAAATTTTCTGCAATAGAAAATGAGTGGAAGTGACATGTGCC
>NW_007235556.1:1883-2313 GCF_000164805.1 Carlito syrichta | reverse complement strand
TCTTTCTGTATCTCTGTATTTGCTCATATTTTATTTATTTGATTGTAAATAAAATTATAGGTTTGCCATCTTGGGTCGAAATAGATGAAAATTTATATATTTTAACACATCTCATTTTTTTCACTGACCGTTTTGATATTATAGGATATTTGCAATAATAAATATAAATTTTTAAAAGATAATAGCACTAACCATGGACCAATGTAAACATAGTGAAGATCAACACTTGTTTTTCAAACAAAACCATTACCTATCATGTACTTGATGATTTGATATTTTCCAATTAAAAATGTGTTCAGCCATTTGTTTTGAAATATTCTATCAGATTGAATAACCTACTAAAGTGTGTGGCTCTATTTAGCTGAATAGGGCAGACATCTCTTCAGTAGTGACAGATAAATTATAGTTGGTGCACTTTGTTTTTATTGTC
>NW_007235556.1:0-445 GCF_000164805.1 Carlito syrichta | reverse complement strand
GTCTATGTATTGCATGGTTGAGTAATCAAGAAATGGTGATTTTAAAGGGCCCCAAAGTTCTCACAGACAGTAAACTATGAATTAAAAGAAAAGACTAATCCATAAATTAATATTAATGGATTTTACATAAACTCAGGCCATAATTCTTATTCCCTAGATAGGATATGTATACAAAGTATTCCAGTTTACAGTTGTGAAAACAATTATTCCTTTCTTAGAAGTCAGTATTCAAAAGCTGGAGCTCATGCAAGTAAGCAGTCTTTTGCTATGAATTGTATATAGGATGTTCATTATAGACCTTCTTGATGTTTTAAAAAAACATTTTTTTGGGAATTGATAATTTTGATAACTTGGAAACATTTAAGAGAGAGAGAATAATGATAGCATGAACAATAAACAAATTTCAATCAATATTTATTTGGATGGCCTCAAGTAACCAAGGTTT
>NW_007235555.1:0-7044 GCF_000164805.1 Carlito syrichta | reverse complement strand
TCTCCTTGTCTCCTTCCTTTGTCCTGCCTCCCAATCACATTTAATTAAAATAAAATATTTCCATAAAAATTAAATAAACCCTTCCTAGACTTCATCAAACTGTGTTTGAAAGTGAACACCTCATTTCATTCTACTGATATTTCTGATTGCTTGCTGTTGTCATGATTATTATAATTAATAAGGTCATTTGTGCATTTTCCAGTGTCTCAGTACTCAATATTCCTTTAGCTTTCCTTCCCCCTCAGAAAACATTTTCAGAGTCACCACACCTGTACATTCTGCTTAAAAGAATGAAGGTGATGTCAAGGAAATAGAGAAGGGGCAGATTTCAGAGCTACTGTAAAGGGAAAAAGACAAAGTTTTTTGCAACTGGCTGGATATAGAAGGAGAAAGTGACAAAGAGTCAAAGATGATATTCAAGCATGTAAGACTAGAAAACTCTTGTACTGTTAATAAATATAGAGAAACTGCAAAATGGAGTTATGTGGGAGAGTGTCCACCATTACCACAACATTGTCATCATAGACATAATTTTTAAACACTTACTGTGTGCCAGGAGTTCTACTAACCACTGCATATACTTTGTCTCATTTGACTCTCAAAATACACTGATGGAGGCATTATTAATCTCCAATTTAGAAAAGAACAACATAAGGCATAGAGAGAGTCAGTCGACCTGCTGGGCTCCGGCGATCCTTCCGCCTCAGCCTTCCAAGTAGCCAGAATTACAGGCATGTGCTACCACACCCGGCTGATTTTTTTTGATTTATTGTAGAGATGAGGTCTCGCTGCCCAGGCGGGTCTCGAACCGCGGGCTCAAGCAATCCACTCATCTCAGCCTCCCAAAGGCGCGGAATTACAGGCTGAGCCACCGAGCCCGGCTGAGTCAGTTACTTTTACCAGATTCAAATGACTTGAAAATGGCAAGTCCTTAAAAAAGACTTTTCATAGAATGGGAAAGAAGTCAGATTTTAGAGCTTTAAAGAGGGAATGGAAAGTTATCAATAGGAAGCAATAGATATATGCAACTCATCTGGCGATTGCAATCCAGAGTAAGAAAGAAAAGATAATCCTCATCTTCAAGTTAAGGCTTCCTGTCAAAAGTAGATGCTGTTTTTATTACCATTTCCATAGATAAAGGCTTACAAAATGACATATAATTCAAAAACATTAACAATAGTGAAATGGGCATGACAAGATAAGATAGTTACAGGATCCTAAACAAAATGCTGCATACAAGTGTGTAAATAACTTTTAAGGCTGGTCTACCTGCTTGATTTAAACATTACAGCTACCAAACATATAAGAAACCTGACCAGTATACACACAAAAACGTCTATAAAATATAAGTATTCCAATAACACAAGAAAAGAAAACTTTTTCATGGCTTCAAAGTATGAAGTATCTTGCCTTATCTTTATAAAGTGAATGGTGAGTAATATATTACTTTCCTGAATGCCTTGGCAGTGAATACAATAGTAAACTCTGTAAGGCTGATTTTGTATGGTGTTCCTCTGCTCAACATAAAATTATAGCTATAAATGGCAATATAGTGAACATAGTGACATTAAAACAATATGTTCCAAGTATCCTACTTCAGTGTCACATAAATTAGATTTGTGCATTTTTTGTCAGCAAAAAAAGATGTGAACATAGATGATAGATTCAAGAAAAGGAGTTTATTGTTAATGTCGGAACAAAATTTTACACCAGAATTTATAGCCAGATCATAGAATTTAAGTTCTAGATAAAGTAACATTGAGGCTGCAGATCATCTTTTTTCATTCAAGACTCTTATTTTGATAAAAAAAGGTGGTGGGAGCTGGCCATAGAGGCCCACCTGAACGTTAGGGATCAAGGTGGGCTGTGGATCCTGAGACCACTAGGATGTGTTCAGGGGCTATTGGCCCATTTCCTCTTCCCTTTTTTGGTATTTAGCACATCCCATTAGAAGGAACTTTGCAGAGTGCTGAAGAGAAGTATTTCTCAGCTCAACACTGTGTTTCATGGTTTCATGCCTATAAAATAAAAAAGGGGGAGATGTTGGGAGTCGGCCACAGAGGCCCACCTGAGCATTATGGATCAAGGTGGACCATGGACCCCGAGACCACTAGATGCGTTCGGGAGCTGTTGGCCCCATTCCCTCCTTCCTTTTTCATTTTAGCCAAAAGGATCTCTGCCTACCTCAGCTGAAGGTTCTGTGACTGTAACAGGCATGACTCACTCTAGAAACTCATTGTTCCTGTTTCCCATGAACTGCGGTTTCACCTTAGGTATTAGATATAATTCAAACTCAGGTCACATTTGGAAGCCTTCTATACAGTACAAGCTTCTTTATAAGGTATAAAAGTATATTTATAGAATTAGTATATACATATAAAGAGCTGCTTCCAACTTTAGATGGTATAGATGATTATCTAGAGTTACTAGAAACAGCCCAGCACAAACTTTGGGCTGGGCCACATCCCTAAGGGCCCAGCGTGTACTTTGGACTGGGCTGCATTCTTTTAAACCAGTTTTTAGCTACAGTTAATGTAGGGTTTTTCAACTTATTATAGGAATTGAATTTACTTTACTCATAGAAAGTGTTGTACAATAGGTCATGCTAACGTCAGGGAATTATGTAGTCAAGCATGATCAATCATGATATTTGAGGTTTAATAAGAATACAGCTAACTTTAGAAATTTCATTGTTCCCATTTTCTACTATTGTGGTTTTGGCCTTAGTACAATTTACAGTTTATATTTGGGTTTTCTTTTTAGAAGCTTTATTGCTGATGATCAGCTTTATATATTAGGATTAGGAATTAGAAACTTTTATTGAAGTTAAAATAGATATATAGGATTTTAGAATAGCCATTTTGTTAAGAGATTTTAATCAATTGTTCCTAGAAATGGCCCAGCATGATCTTTGGACTGGGCCACATTCTTTAGGAACTGGTTTGAGCTATAATTAAGAGTTTCTATAGTGTAGGTAAAATTAGCACAAAACAGAAGGGTATTAGGATTTAAGTTAATCATTAGGTGTTGTGTATACATAAACTTTAAAAGTTATTGATTATTAGAATATTATGATACTAGAATTGTTGTATTGCTTTTGAGGAACATTAACCAAGCATAAGGAACAGTGAGATAATTTGGGGATTGTCCTTCCTCATGCTTGGGAAAAACGCCTGGTGGGTGAGGGATGCCCCTCATCCACCTGACTTTATGTTCACATAATAGTCTTGTGATTTAATTGGGATTGTCCTTCCTCATGCTTGAGGAAACACCTGGTGGGTGGGGGACGCCCCTCATCCACCTGGCTTTGTGTTCACGTGAAAGTCTTATGATTTAACCTGTGAATATTTGGGATAAAAGACTTATGGCTCGTCCCATTAAATGGCTTCTGCTCAATCTGTTGAACAGTTGTCCATTTTCTTTCTCTTTCTTTCTCTTTATATCCATCCCTCCTACAGAATCAGATTCTGCACTAGGCAGAGTCCAGTCTCTTTCTTTCTTTCTCTTTATATCTATCCCTCCATCTTTCTTTCTTTTAATATCTATCCCTCCAGTTTAATCACCAATGCCATCTTTCCTACCTGGGACCCCCAATATCTGCAGGGGCTTGCCGCCTGCCAAAAGGTTGAATCATATTTATGACTGTCTATTGATCAAAGGCAGAAATAAGGTCTTATATTACTTTGTTCTTTTTTATAAACTGCATGGTACAAAAAGGAGCTCTGGACTGATCTGGATTTCAGGAAATATTTATTGAATAGTAACATATGGTTGTTTTTCTTAGATTCCAAGATAAGTGGTGGTGATACATTTATATAAAATGAATATATATGGTATTCATTTAACACTCATTAAATAGAAAGTATAAAATTTGCATGTTGAAGATTCAAATGTTGCTGTTATTTTATCTGTTTAAATATTTTATATAGAAATTAATAATGTATACATAGCTTTTATTTGCTCATTGCATGCAAGGCACATAAGTGTATGGTTTATAAAGTCCATTTGCTGCTAGAAATTACTGGCTGCGATAGTTGAAACAGTAATGCAGGGAACATGCTGAAATAGTAATTGAAGTTTTCAAATGACTCTCCACTGTGATTCTGAACAAAGAATAGTTCTCATGTCTCATGGGTACTTGGACAGAATAAATACGCCTTTTTGCAGACTGCAGCATAAATAGCAGTATCAGTGCACTGCACCTTTGAGAGATTTTTAATATAGCTGCTGTCTATGTATTGCATGGTTGAGTAATCAAGAAATGATGATTTTAAAG
The DNA here is from genome assembly GCF_000164805.1 of Carlito syrichta. Classification (NCBI taxonomy): domain Eukaryota; kingdom Metazoa; phylum Chordata; class Mammalia; order Primates; family Tarsiidae; genus Carlito; species Carlito syrichta. The sequence continues at coordinate 2,768 of NW_007235555.1, read as the reverse complement.
GGCCCCAAAGTTCTCACAGACAGCAAACTATGAATTAAAAGAAAAGAGCAATCCATAAATTAATATTAATGGATTTTGCACAAACTCAGACCATAATTCTTATTCCCTAGATAGGATATGTATACAAAGTATTCCAGTTTACAGTTGTGAAAACAAGTATTCCTTTCTTAGAAGTCAGTATTCAAAAGCTGGAGCTCATGCAAGTAAGCAGTCTTATGCCATGAATTGTATATAGAATGTTCATTTTAGACCTTCTTGATGTTTTAAAAAACATTTTGGGGGAATTGATAATTTTGATAACTTGGAAACATTTAAGAAAGAGCTAATAATGATAGAATGAACAATAAACAAATTTCAATCAATATTTATTTGGATGGCCTCAAGTAACCAAGGTTTTTTAAGGCACAGAGGCATAAATTTCTTATGGGAGTAATGAAATAAGTAATTAAGGGAGGGCGAGAAAAGAAGAAAATAAAATGGGAAAATATTGGAAAGTTGGGTAAAAATCATGGAGTCACTTTTTAATTCCTTATTCAATGAATAATGAAATTATTGATTGATATACTGATAAATTTATTTTGTATTCATTCAATACTTAAGAACATGATTAGCTCTTCTGGATTAAATACTATATGTGTTACACAGTATAAAATGATTTTTACTATTTTGTATTGATTTAAAAGGCATAAATAAACAAAATGAGGCAATAGAAATAAACTCTTCTGTATACAAGATAGTACAATCTTTTGCAAAGTTTAGATGAAGAAGATTATTTCCATGTTTGGATATGGACAGTCATGAAGATGAAAAAATTACATAAGAGTAGAACTTGGAAATTATTTTAGACATTGACAAAGACAGTTGGATGTAGAAGTCATTTCAAATACGAAGAATATATCATGAGTAAAATCACAATGTGAACTGGTATATCTGGGGAATGAGCCTGGAGGATGGGCATTTCAGGAGAATGAGTGGGAAGGATAGGCATTTCGGATTTGTTGGTTATGTGAAAGGGTGTAGAGTGAGAAAAGATTAGAAAGGTTGTGCTATGTTTTCCCTCCCTTGAGACGTGTCTGGAAGCACTCCTAAATCATCATTCCCATTGTCACTGTTCTATAGTTCCAGTACCACAACTCTCTCATGTCTTTTCATTTGGACTACAATTTTTCATACATATTGCTGGCAGTCTAATCCTATTAAAATCTCATCTATCTTTATTGTGTCCCAAGAATGTTCAGAGATTCCAGATTGTTTCCCAATGTTGTACTGTAAGCAAGTAAAATGAAATAATCAAGATTATTAAGTAAGGTGTCAGACTATGCCAGCTGAAATAACCTTCTCCTTAAAGGATCCAACCTCTTTATAATGATCAGATATATCTGTAAAAGGGGCACTACAGTAGATCAGTACCTACATCCTAGGGATACAAATCTGTTTGAGGATGCAGTGAGGTAATCTGTTTAAACCACTTAGGATACAGGTGATGTGGTGGCTGTGGTGCTGCTGCTGCTGCTGTTGATGATGATTGTTACTGCTTTTGATTTCCAAAGTGATCTATGGTTTGTTTTCATTCAGTTTATTTCTTTAACTTTGATGAAAAGTTTATCCTAATTTATTAATACTAAACAGAATCACTACCTCGATTTTCATATATGTCTGTTTATGAATAACCAACCCTATCTCTCAAAGTCTTGCTCAGTTTTCATCTCTAATAGTGCTTTCCTGACTATTTCAACTATCTTTTATCTTTTTTATAATTTAAAATTACATTTATTGGGTACCCCCACACAATGTACCATTTAGTTATATTCTTTTGGGTGATTATTCCTAATTATTTCATAGACAACAGACTTACTTCTTCAACAAAAACCACCCCAGAAATAACAAAATAATCAACACTTCTAAAGTGTTTGAATTTTGAATAGATATGTTTCAACTTTGTCAGAAAGAGGGAAGTTATCCGTGTGGTCTAACTATTAATTGCTTTTGATTCAATAAAAGAATCTAAATGAAGCTCAATTTCTTTTTTTATATTCAAAGTAAAAATTATATAGGTTATATGATAGTTAATTACTGGCCTAACCTGCAAGCTATTACCCTCATTAATTAAAGACTTGAATTCACAATTATTTCACATATGTTCCAAGTCCCCTCTTATATTTTATTCCTCTTCACAGTGTTTAGCCCAGTGACTATTACGTCCATAGTTTTGTACATGTAATAGTTGTTAAATAAGCATTTTTAATAAATGTTGTAGGAAGATTTAATTAATTTTAACAAGCAGCTTAAGAAAATAGAAGTGTGATCATTGTAACCAGACAAAATTATCCTAGGAGAAGGCTTCTTGTAATGCAATAGTAATTAGAAAATTTTGCCCAAAAGCAAACTATAACCTGCTGAAATTTATCAACTAGAAATGCATATAGCAAGTGTTTTCTGTAGTTGTTGTTGATGCCTTCTTAGTTTCATGAAATAATCTTATAGACAAAATGATGCATAATAAGGATGATATTAGCAATTAATAAAGTAACATCTGGTAAAGAAGATAGGCAGATGGTGTAGATATGGAAGTTTATCACTCATTCATATTGCTTTTCTTTCTAAAAGCAATAGTTGGAGACGTTATAAAAAATGTTGATTAACAAATAAACTGTACTGAGCTCTAACAATTAACAGACTTTAAGGGTAAGATGTCATTTACATGTTATTTGATGACAATTAATAGTAATGCATTTCTAGACACCTTATTCGTAGAAAATAGACCACTT
>NW_007235554.1:5379-8681 GCF_000164805.1 Carlito syrichta | reverse complement strand
CTTACAATCCACAAGATAAAGCCACAGTGAAAAAGCCCACCAAACTTTAAAAAATCAAATAAATAAATTAATAGAAGGGGAGTTTAAGTATAACTCACCTCACTATATTTTAAATCATGCTTTATTTGTTATAAATAAATTTAAATTCTTTGGGCAACTCAGGTATAACTAGACACTGGAACCCAGAAGGAAATGTTAAACCAATGGTAAAATGGAAGGATCTCCTTACAGGCCAATGGATAGGGCCTGACATATTGCTAACCAGTGGGAAGGATATGCTTGCATACATCCGCAGAATGAATCTACTCCTATTTGGATTCCTGATCGATTTATCCAACATGCCTGCATCAACCCGGCAACCAAAACGAGTGGCGAGGATATTACTGATTCAGAGGAACACTAGACATGATAGCATGCCTGCTAGTCACTGGGAGGAGGAACCTTCCTCATTACTTCAGGAACGCCCACTGCTTGCTGAGCCACAACTTCAGCATGATTCATCCAATGAGGGAACAACTTTGAGCTACCAGATGAGAAATTTTTCACTACAGGATGAGAATATTCCTCGTCCTCGACTGTCCTGTACAAGACGACAAGCTTCCAGACGTAATGTTTTCAGTGCTCGCTGCTCACGACTACCAACGTGGGAACAAATGGAATCTTTGGTTGAAGAAGCAGGAGAAATGGTAACCTCCCCTGTCGTGTCACAAGAACTTCGCCACCATCTAGTATACCCATTTGCTCTCCTAATGATACCAAGAAGAACTGGTTACTCAACCAACGAGACACTGGGTATCCAGAGTGGAGAGAGTGCATTTATGGATCTAAAGTGAACTATTTATACCTAGTGAAAAACTATAACAACTACTATCAAAGATAAACAAATTGTTAGTTCATACCTACTAAATAAGAGCCTGCTTACAATCCCCTTATGTTTTTCTTGTATGGAGTGAATATCAAACTGTTCCAATTGACTATCACAATAATGTTTATAAGGTGTCTTATGCGGAATGTCTTTTAACTAATTGTTTAACTGATGCCTTTTATAAGGGATCTGTAATCTTAAAACAACCTCCCTATTTAATGGTTCCAGTACAACTGTCATCTCGCTGGTATGATGAATACGGTTTACAAAAGTTGTATGAAGTCAATTCTCTTCTGAAGAAAAGACAAAAAAGGTTTGTGTCCACTGTAGTCTTGGGAATTATAGCCCTAATAGCTGTTGCTACTTCGATCGCAGCTTCAGCTGTGGCTTTAGCTCAGAGGGTCCACACAGCTACCTTCACTGGTCAGTTATCTAAGAATGTTTCTATAGCCTTAGCTACCCAAGAGATTATTGATCACAAGCTAGAGAGCAAAGATAATGCTTTGGAAGAAGTGGTTCTAGCTATACGACAAAAACTTGTGACTTAAAAAGTTAGGTTGGCTCTTCGATGTTACTCTGAGTTTAAATGAATTTGCCTCACTCCTTAAGAGGTAAATACATCTGTCCACACATGGGACAAAATTGAAAATCATATTCTTGGAATTTGGAATAATTCAGACTTGAGCATGGACCTTTCTAAATTGCGACAGGAAATTCAAGATATAACGTTGCTAAAAAGCAATCCTGGTCTACTGAATTGGCCAGTTCTATATTTAACAATTTTTCTTCATTCATTAATCAAAAATTTTTAATGTCTATTTCATTAATGGAATTTGTGGAGCAGTGATTCTTTTATTGCTGTGCCTACTTCCAATCACTTTCAGAGTGTTAAAAAAGAGTATATCTCAACTCAATATGGAGTTTCATGGTTTCATGCTAAAAAATAAAAAAGGGGGGAGACGTTGGGAGCTGGCCACGGAGGCCCACTGAGCATTAGGGATCAGGAAGGGTCATAGATGCTGAGATCATCAGGATGTGTTCGGGAGCTGTTGACCCATTTCCTCCCTCCTTTTCCATTTGGCACAAACTACCAAGAAAAGCTCCAGCTGGCTCTAACAGAAAACTCTGAGACCGAAATGTACACGGCTAACCTAGGAGTCTATTGTTCCCGTTCCCCACAGCTTATGATCTTTTGCTTTATCACAATTTAAGTTTGGCTTTGAGTCACATTGAGGAGCCTTAGTACAGATCACAGGTTCTCTTGATGCGACCTTTAAAAATGTATAGGTATAGGTTTTAGAAAATAGTTTATATAGATTAAGAAAATTTAAGTAACCATTTCATTATAGAAGTATTGTTAGTTCAGTTTGATTTAGGGGGTTCAATGAAGTTTGAATTCGGCCAGCTGGTACTAGGGGAGTGTAACTATAGCAGCAATTGTTTTAATAAAAACTAGCTTGAATTAGTACATAATAATGGAAGTTAATAATTCACTATGGTGGTTTTGGGTTTAGACACTGAGTGATGTTACTTCAAGATGATGTAGTTGTAATACAATTAAGGGCACGTACGAAACTGGTTTGGGGAACATTAAACTAGCATAAAATACAAAAAGACAATTTGTGGTTGTTCTTCCTCATGTTCTTCCTTATGCATGAAAGAACATTTGCTTGAGTGGGGAGTTTCCTTTGCACACCTGGACCTGTTCATGTGAAAGGCACATGCTACCTTTGTTTCCTGGGATGATGACTTTGCAGAGTTTGGGGATAAAAGCCCTGAAATTACACCCATTAAACGGCTTCTGGTCACTTGAGCAGGAGTCCAGTCTCTTTCTTTCTCCCCTCTTCTCTTTCTCTTTATCTCTCCAGAATAATCACCGATGCTGCCACACCTTCCAAGGGACCCCCTAAATCTCTCTGCGGGGTCTGGTCCCCCACAGGGACCTCCTTCCCAAATGATTTCTGTCTGTTCATGATGATTCCAACTCCATACACAAGTGGATGTTCCACTTATTTTTTCTTTTTTCCGTTTTTTATTTTAGTTGGAGTCTGACTCCATCGCCCAGGCTGGAGGGCAGTGGCGGACTCCGGTCACTGCAACCTCAGCCTGCTGGGCTCCAGTGAGCCTTTCCATGCCCTTCTGATGAGACTAGAACCACAGGCGCATGCCTGGAATCCTAGCACTGTGGGTCTAAGTCGGGAGTTTGGCTGTAGAGCAAGAACACAAGGTCAGCCCAGGCCACACAGGGAGAACTCTTCTCCGCACCCATCTAAACAGGGGGACTGGGGTCAAGGTACCCATCGTTCTGGCCACTCTAGAGGCCCGTCAGAGCCCATGATTTTGAAACTGCCAGTGAACAACGGTCGTGTCCCCAGGCCCCAGCCTGGGTCAAGAACCAGACCCTTTCTCCAAAAACATCAGAATCATGCACAGAATC
>NW_007235554.1:4464-5359 GCF_000164805.1 Carlito syrichta | reverse complement strand
ACCACAGGCGCATTCCACTTTGCCAGATTCATTTGGGATGGAGGGTAGAGGGGAGGTCTCACCAAGGTGCCTGGGTGGGTCTCAGCCTGCAACCTCTGGCCAGCTGCTGGCCTCATCCTGGGATGATGGAGCTGAGCCCCAGAGCAGGGCCTCGATCCTTTGTCAAAAAGGAACCAGAAGACTTGGCTTGGTGACCCAAGCCTGGAATCCTAGCACTGTGGGGTCCAAGCCGGGAGTTTGGCTGTAGAGCAAGAACACAAGGCCAGCCCAGGCCACACAGGGAGAACTCTTCTCCGCACCCATCTAAACAGGGGGACTGAGGTCAAGGTGCCCATCGTTCTGGCCACTCTAGAGGCCCGTCGGAGCCCATGATTTTGAAACTGCCAGTGAACAACGGTCGTGTCCCCAGGCCCCAGCCTGGGTCAAGAGCCAGACCCTTTCTCCAAAAACATCAGAATCATGCACAGATTCTCAACTGCGCATGGTGTGTTTACAGGGTGACTGCATTTAGAACCAGAGAAAATGGGACTGGGGGGACGAAATTACACCAGGTGAGGGATGTGTAACCGGCCTTTCTTGCTGGAGGGTCCTCATTGCTGAGTCGAAGTTTTAGCCATCTTAGGGCACATTTCTCACTTCAGAGAGCAAAGCTGGCACAAAGACGGCCAGGCAGCCTCAGGAACTCCCACAACAAAGTGGGTTCAGCCATTGGGGGAGGTTTTTGGTTGGAAGGTGCCTAGCTTGGGGGATTCTCACATGTGAGGGGGGCGAGGGGGAAGGACTGAGGGAAGAATGTTTGCAGGAGAATGAATTTCTATCTTTTTTTCTTTCCTCACTTGGTTGCCCAGGCTGCTCTCAAACTACCCAACTCGGCCATCCTCTCGGCCTGGGCCTC
>NW_007235554.1:0-4064 GCF_000164805.1 Carlito syrichta | reverse complement strand
CTAGAAGGCATGCCACCACCCTCCACACTCGTGACCCATGGCAAAGACGTGTGTAAACTAACAGAACAGATGGCCCCGAGTTAGGGTGGCCATCAGTCACAGAGAGATCAAGTCTGTCCGCAAAGCTGTGACCAGCTTCCAGTCACCCGATTTGCCACCTTCGGTCCAGAAGAGGGCTCCTTCCTCTCCTGGTCACTCCATCATCTCGTATCCATGCTGACCTAACCCTGGTGAACCGTGGACACCTGTTGTGATGCACGTGGGAGGCATCGTTTTTTTCGCTGGAGTCTCTGTTGGCCAGACTGGGGCACGTCAGCACTAGTGTGGCTTCCAGGGCCTCGACCAGCAGGACTCAGTCTCCACGTCACCCAGGCTGGTCTCTGATCCCTGTGCTCAGGCATCCTCCTGCCTCAGCAACCCAGGGAGTGAATCTGACGACTGCCACCATGCACAAGGAGTCACCCTCAGGGATGGGAGAGGTAAAGGAACTTCCCCGTCTTTCATTTGTGGGAGGTTTCAGAGGTGGCCACTGGGCACGTCAATACTGCATCTTCAGCAACGAGTCCCAGAAGACATGCCTTCCCCATCCACACTCGTGCCCCGCCCCATGGGAAAGACACATGTGAGCTCACGGAACAGACGGCTCTTAGGGTGGCCATAGGGCACAGAGTGATCAAGGCAGTCTGGCAACGCTGTGACCAGCTCATGTTCTGGTCACCCTGTCTGCCATGTTCGTGGGGGAGGGCCCCTTCCTCCCCTGATTGCTCCATCATCCCATGTCAACGCAGACCTTTCTCTGGGGAGCCATGGATGCCCGTCGTGACACAAGTGGAAGGCATCTCCATCAGCTGGTCTGGGGCATGGCACCATTATCATGTATCCTGGGTCCTCAATCTGCGGGGCTCAGGTGGTTCACCTGCCTGGGCCCCAGAGCAGCCAGGACTCTGGGAGTCACCACGCCTTACTCAATTTTAGGGACCTCTCGCTGAGATGATGTCTGGCCACCTCACCCAGGCTGGTCTACATCCCAAGGATCAGGGAGCCTCCCACCTTGGCCTCCCACGGCATGAAGCTAAAAGCCTTTAGGCCCAGTGACTGGCCAGGACTTGCACGTGCTCTCAGCAGGAGTGATGCAAAGGCCCGTCCCAGAATGGAGGCCAGTTCATCCCATGTAGCTGGAACCGCTATGCGTGACTGGAGTGTTAGCATTACGGGGGTTAATGAAGTCTCATTTAATAGGCCAGGCTGGACTCGAACTCTCGGGCTCAGGCAGACCCCTGCACCCAGCAGCCTCCCTAAGGCACAGCCAGATTGACTGCCGATTCACCATCTTTCAGGTACTCTAGGTCCAAGGTTTGGGCCTCCTTGTGAAATGATCTCTGTCTGTTCACGAAGATCCCAACACCATACACAAATGAATGCTCTTCTTTTTTGCTTTTTACCTTTCTTTTCTTTGATTCAGAGTCTGACTCTATCGCCCAGGCTGGAGGGCAGTGTCTCGGACCTGGCCACCACAGCCTTGGCCTTTTGGATTCTGGCTAACCTTTCCACGGCCTTCAGAGGAAACAGAAAAAGAGGCAGGTGCCACCACATACAGCTCATTTGGGATGGATGGTAGAGACGAAGTCTCGCCGAGGTGCCTGGGTTGGTCTTGGTCCACGGGCTCAGGTCAGCCGCTGGAATCTGCCTCCCAAAGGGCTGGGATGATGAGGCTGAGTTCTAAGCCCGGCCATGAACCTTCGTGAAAAATGAACCAGAAGTCCTGGTGCGGTGGCCCATACCTGGAATTCTAGTGCTCTGGGAGTCCAAGGAGGGAGGATTGTTGGAGACCAGGAGCCCAAAGCCCACCTGGACCACACAGGGAGAACCCATCTTGGCACTCTGGGGTTGAGGTGCCCATTGTGCTGGCAACTCCAGAGGTTGAGGTGGGAGGATCGTCTGAGCTTGTGATTTCGAAGCTGGTTGTTAATGGCAGTAGTGTTTCCAGGCCCAAGCCTGGGTCACAGAGCCAGACCCTGTCTCCAAAAAGTTCAGAATTGTAAACAGATTCTCAACTGCGCATGGTGTATTCACAGGACAACTGAATTTAGAGCCAGGAAAATTGGGATTGGGGGAAGAAATGTCTGTGGATGAGATGTGTCCCTGCCGATCCACCATCTTTCAGGTACTTGGTAGAAGGTCCTTGTTGCCGAGTCAGAGGGTCGACCTGCCTGGGTCACATTTCTCACCTCAGAGAGGAAAGCCAGCAGAACCTGGCAAGGGATCCTTGGGAACTCCTGCAACAATGCAGAGTCAGCAATTGGGGGGGTTGGTGCTGGAAGTGCAGAACTTGGGGGAATCTCACATGTGGGGGGTGGAAGGGGAAGGACTGAGGGCAGAGGGTTTGCAGGAGAATGTATTTCTGTCTTTCTTTCTTTTTTTCTTTCTTTTCTTTCCTCACTTGATTGCCCAGGCTGCTCTTAAATGGCCTTACTCGGGCCAACCTCTCGGCCTGAGCCTCCTAAATTGAAGTCATCACAGGCTTTCTATTTAGTCAACATTCTGGTCTTTCTGCCTGGTCCTGAACTCTGGGTCAGAGGCGATCCTCCCGCTGCATCCTGCACTCACCCAACGTTTTCTGGGTTTTGCTTGGGGTCAAGGTGGGGGATTCCTATGGTGTTCTGCCTGGTCTCACATCCCCAGGCTCAGGCCATCTTCCCATCTCGGACTCCCTGAGTGCTGAGGAGACAGGCATGAGTTGCCCAGCCATCCCCCCCATGAAGGCTTGAGAGTCACACCCTCCATTCTGGAAGTCAGCCCCTTGGAGAAGGGAGCAGGTCCGCCGTGAGTAATGAGGCAGGTAGAAGACTGGGTGCCTTGGCACACCCCTGATCATTCTGGTGGCATCTCTGGCTGCCTGCTCTGGGGTTCCAGGTCATCTGAAGGAAACAGGCCATGGGGTGACACCCAGAGAGGGGTGTGAAGGCCAGGTGTGGGGGCTTATGCCTCTTACCCTGTTGCTTTGGGAAGCCAAGGCAAGAAGATGGCCTGAGTTCCCGGGCTTGGGAAAAGCCTGGGCACTTTGGTGAGACTTCATCTCTACAAGAAATTCAAAAAATGAGCTCTGTGTCCAAAAACATGAGAATCGTACACAGATTCTCAGCTGGTGTGGTTAGTTAACAGGGTGACTGGCTTTAGAGCCAAGAAAAATTGGGATTGGAAGGGGGAGAAATGACCCAGGGTGAGGGATGTGTCCCTGGACTTTCTTGGCATAAGGTCCTTGTTGCTGAGTCGGAGGGTCTACCTGCTTGGGGCACATTTCTCACCTCGGAGAGGAAAGCCAGCAGGAACCCGGCCAGGGAGCCCCAGGAACTCATGCACCAAAGCAGGGGCAGCCATTGGGGATTTGGAGCAGGAAGGTGCTGAGCTTGGAGAACCCTCATATGAGGGGCTGTGGAAGGGAAGGACTGAGGGCAGGTTTGAAGGAGAATTTCTTTTTCTCTCTCTCTCTCTCTCTCTTTCTTTCTTTTCTTTTCTCACTAGGTTGCCCAGGCTGCTCTCAAACCACCCAACTAAGACCATCCTCTTGGCCTTGGCTTCCCAAACTACTTTGATCACAGGCTTTTCATTCGGTCGACATTCTGGTCTTCCTGCCTGGTCTTGAACTCTGGGTGAGGCAATACACCCGCCGAGAGCTGTCATCACCCAAGGTTTTCTGTATTTTGCTTGGGGTGGAGTTGGGGGCTTGTAATGGTGTCAGTCCTGGTCTCGAGCTCCAGGGCTTGGCCGTCTTCCTCTCTCAGCTTCTCAGAGTGCTGAGGAGATAGTCATCAGTCACCCGGTCATCCATGCCCACACAAAATATTGAGAGTCACGTCCTCCCTTTCCCTGAGGCGGCCCTTGGGAGGATTGAGTGGGACAAATCTGGGGGAAGAGGCAGGCAGAGGGGTGGGTGCCTGGGTGGAGAAACAGCCCTGCACCAGGTGCTCCCTGCAGCATCAGCTCAACGGTCGAATCCAGTCACCCTCTCTGGGGTCCCTGGTCTTTGGAAGGGAGCATGCCTCGCGGTGGGGCCCAGATGGGTG
>NW_007235553.1:0-579 GCF_000164805.1 Carlito syrichta | reverse complement strand
ACTCAATCCTCCCAAGGGCCGCCTCAGGGAAGGGGAGGACGTGACTCTCAATATTTTGTGTGGGCATGGATGACCGGGTGACTGATGCCTATCTCCTCAGCACTCTGAGAAGCTGAGAGAGGAAGACGGCCAAGCCCTGGAGCTCGAGACCAGGACTGACACCATTACAAGCCCCCAACTCCACCCCAAGCAAAATACAGAAAACCTTGGGTGATGACAGCTCTCGGCAGGTGTATTGCCTCACCCAGAGTTCAAGACCAGGCGGGAAGACCAGAATGTCGACCGAATGAAAAGCCTGTGATCAAAGTAGTTTGGGAAGCCAAGGCCAAGAGGATGGTCTTAGTTGGGTGGTTTGAGAGCAGCCTGGGCAACCTAGTGAGGAAAGAAAAGAAAGAAAGAGAGGGAGAGAGAGAGAGAGAGAGAGAGAGAGAGAGAGAGAGAGAAAGAAAGAAAGAAAGAAAGAAAGAAAGAAAGAAAGAAAGAAAGAAAGAAAGAAAGAAATTCTCCTTCAAACCTGCCCTCAGTCCTTCCCTTCCACAGCCCCTCATATGAGGGTTCTCCAAGCTCAGCACCTTCCTG
>NW_007235552.1:0-3471 GCF_000164805.1 Carlito syrichta | reverse complement strand
AAGTCTCATTTAATAGGCCAGGCTGGACTCGAACTCTCGGGCTCAGGCAGACCCCTGCACACAGCGGCCTCCCTAAGGCACAGTCAGATTGACTGCCGATTCACCATCTTTCAGGTACTCTAGGCCCAAGGTTTGGGCCTCCTTCTGAAATGATCTCTGTCTGTTCACGATGATCCCAACACCATACACAAATGGATGCTCTTCTTTTTTGCTTTTTACCTTTTTTTTCTTTGATTCAGAGTCTGACTCCATCGCCCAGGCTGGAGGGCAGTGTCTCGGACCTGGCCACCACAGACTTGGCCTTTTGGATTCTGGCTAACCTTTCCACGGCCTTCAGAGGAAACAGAAAAAGAGGTGGGTGCCACCACATACAGCTCATTTGGGATGGATGGTAGAGACGAAGTCTCACCGAGGTGCCTGGGTAGGTCTTGGTCCACGGGCTCAGGTCAGCCACTGGAATCTGCCTCCCAAAGGGCTGGGATGATGAGGCTGAGTTCTAAGCCCGGCCATGAACCTTCGTGAAAAATGAACCAGAAGTCCTGGTGCGGTGGCCCATACCTGGAATTCTAGTGCTCTGGGAGTCCAAGGAGGGAGGATTGTTGGAGACCAGGAGCCCAAAGCCCACCTGGACCACACAGGGAGACCCCATCTTGGCACTCTGGGGGTTGAGGTGCCCATTGTGCTGGCAACTCCAGAGGTTGAGGTGGGAGGATCGTCTGAGCTTGTGATTTCGAAGCTGGTTGTTAATGGCAGTAGTGTTTCCAGGCCCAAGCCTGGGCCACAGAGCCAGACCCTGTCTCCAAAAAGTTCAGAATTGTAAACAGATTCTCAACTGCGCATGGTGTATTCACAGGACAACTGAATTTAGAGCCAGGAAAATTGGGATTGGGGGAAGAAATGTCTGTGGATGAGATGTGTCCCTGCCGATCCACCATCTTTCAGGTACTTGGTAGAAGGTCCTTGTTGCCGAGTCAGAGGGTCGACCTGCCTGTGTCACATTTCTCACCTCAGAGAGGAAAGCCAGCAGAACCTGGCAAGGGATCCTTGGGAACTCCTGCAAAAATGCGGAGTCAGCAATTGGGGGGGTTGGTGCTGGAAGTGCAGAACTTGGGGGAATCTCACATGTGGGGGGTGGAAGGGGAAGGACTGAGGGCAGAGGGTTTGCAGGAGAATGTATTTCTGTCTTTCTTTCTTTTTTTCTTTCTTTTCTTTCCTCACTTGATTGCCCAGGCTGCTCTTAAATGGCCTTACTCGGGCCAACCTCTCGGCCTGAGCCTCCTAAATTGAAGTCATCACAGGCTTTCTATTTGGTCAACATTCTGGTCTTCCTGCCTGGTCCTGAACTCTGGGTCAGAGGCGATCCTCCCGCTGCATTCTGCACTCACCCAACGTTTTCTGGGTTTTGCTTGGGGTCAAGGTGGGGGATTCCTATGGTGTTCTGCCTGGTCTCACATCCCCAGGCTCAGGCCATCTTCCCATCTCGGACTCCCTGAGTGCTGAGGAGACAGGCGTGAGTTGCCCAGCCATCCCCCCCATGAAGGCTTGAGAGTCACACCCTCCATTCTGGAAGTCAGCCCCTTGGAGAAGGGAGCAGGTCCGCCGTGAGTAACGAGGCAGGTAGAAGACTGGGTGCCTTGGCACACCCCTGGTCATTCTGGTGGCATCTCTGGCTGCCTGCTCTGGGGTTCCAGGTCATCTGAAGGAAACAGGCCATGGGGTGACACCCAGAGAGGGGTGTGAAGGCCAGGTGTGGGGGCTTATGCCTCTTACCCTGTTGCTTTGGGAAGCCAAGGCAAGAAGATGGCCTGAGTTCCCGGGCTTGGGAAAAGCCTGGGCACTTTGGTGAGACTTCATCTCTACAAGAAATCCACAAAATGAGCTCTGTGTCCAAAAACATCAGAATCGTACACAGATTCTCAGCTGGTGTGGTTAGTTAACAGGGTGACTGGCTTTAGAGCCAAGAAAAATTGGGATTGGAAGGGGGAGAAATGACCCAGGGTGAGGGATGTGTCCCTGGACTTTCTTGGCATAAGGTCCTTGTTGCTGAGTCGGAGGGTCTACCTGCTTGGGGCACATTTCTCACCTCGGAGAGGAAAGCCAGCAGGAACCCGGCCAGGGAGCCCCAGGAACTCATGCACCAAAGCAGGGGCAGCCATTGGGGATTTGGAGCAGGAAGGTGCTGAGCTTGGAGAACCCTCATATGAGGGGCTGTGGAAGGGAAGGACTGAGGGCAGGTTTGAAGGAGAATTTCTCTCTCTCTCTCTCTCTCTCTCTCTTTCTTTCTTTCTTTCTTTTCTTTTCTCACTAGGTTGCCCAGGCTGCTCTCAAACCACCCAACTAAGACCATCCTCTTGGCCTTGGCTTCCCAAACTACTTTGATCACAGGCTTTTCATTCGGTCGACATTCTGGTCTTCCTGCCTGGTCTTGAACTCTGGGTGAGGCAATACACCCGCCGAGAGCTGTCATCACCCAAGGTTTTCTGTATTTTGCTTGGGGTGGAGTTGGGGGCTTGTAATGGTGTCAGTCCTGGTCTCGAGCTCCAGGGCTTGGCCGTCTTCCTCTCTCAGCTTCTCAGAGTGCTGAGGAGATAGGCATCAGTCACCCGGTCATCCATGCCCACACAAAATATTGAGAGTCACGTCCTCCCTTTCCCTGAGGCGGCCCTTGGGAGGATTGAGTGGGACAAATCTGGGGGAAGAGGCAGGCAGAGGGGTGGGTGCCTGGGTGGAGAAACAGCCCTGCACCAGGTGCTCCCTGCAGCATCAGCTCAACGGTCGAATCCAGTCACCCTCTCTGGGGTCCCTGGTCTTTGGAAGGGAGCATGCCTCGCGGTCGGGGCCCATATGGGTTGTGGAGGCTGGTAATGGGTGTTCACACGTGTCATCCCAGGGCTCTGGGAAGTCGAGGCAAGAGGATGGCTTGAGCCTTCAGGTTCTAGACAACTCTGGGCACTTTGACAAGATCTCATCTCCATGAGAAGCCAAAAATTTAGTCGAGCATGGTGGCACATGCATGTCATTCCAGCCACTCGGGAGGCCTCGGTGGGAGGATCAGCAGATCTCACCCAGTGGAGGCCATGGTGGCCAAGAGCAGGCCCCTGCTCTCTGGCTTGGGTGACAGAGTGGGATTCAGACTCAGAAGAACAATACCAACCAACACCACCATCACAAACACAGGCTGGGCTCAGGGGCTCAGCCTGGCATCCTGACCCTTTGAAGGCCCAGAAGAGTGGATGATTGATGCTGCAGGTTTGACACCAGCCAAGGACATGGGATGAGACCTCGTCTCAGCCATCAACAATAAATCCAAAGTTTAGCTGGGCATAGTGTTGCAGGCCTGTGGTTCCAGCCAATCAGGGGGCCAAGAAACGAGGATCTCCTGAGCCCAGCAGGTGGAGTCTGCCTTGGCTGTGAGTGTGGCCCTGCACTCTGGCATGGGTGACACAGCAGGTTTCTGACTCCAAATAATAA
>NW_007235551.1:0-738 GCF_000164805.1 Carlito syrichta | reverse complement strand
CTGCTAAGTCAGCTTGCTCCTTTTACTCTTGGATATAGTTGAGCTGTTTTTTTCTTGTTGTTGTTGGTTGTTTTTGTTTTGTTTGTTTGCTTGTTTTTGTAAGTGAGGAGATGGGAAAAGTTTTAGCCAGCAAGATAGTGAGGACCTCGACTGGGAGCCCTGCTGCCTCATGAACTGTCCAATCAGCTAGGTTATTTACTGTTGTCACCACATTGTCTGATTTTAAGTGTCCCCTGCAATGAATAGAAGTTACATTTTTGGGGAATCAGATAGCTTCAAGAAGGCCTGAAATTTTGCCTTTGTTTTTTATAGTTTTACCTGATATAGTAAGAAATCCTTGTTTCTTGTAGATCATGACATCGACATGGACAGCACAAAAGTATACCTGCTGTCTGTAAAGATATTTATCTGTTTATCTGTTCCCCAGCACAGGGCTTGGGTTAAAACAATTAGCTCAACCTTTGGGGAAGATATGCCATTAGACAAGGACTGTAACCAGATTACGTTGTGAGTCATGTGGGCTCCTTTTATTATTAGACTGATGTCATTGTGAACAGGTTAACATATGCCTGGTCTAGGAAAGTGTCCCAAAGATAGCAATGACTGACTTGAGAGACATCCAACACGTTTTCCCAATTGTGAACTGGTGTCACTGGATTACCATTGGGCATTACAGTGGTTAGATTAAGGCTTTGAGTAGGACAACAAAATAATTTAGGCTGGTTAAGAAGGAGATTT
>NW_007235550.1:0-729 GCF_000164805.1 Carlito syrichta | reverse complement strand
GAAAGATGGTGATAACTGAACAAAGGGTCTTCTAGTTTTGCCAATGATTCCATAGGCATGGTTAGGACTTTGTAGGTGAGTGTACATTGTTGGATGGAGAACAGGGAACATACATCATAGCCAGTTATATAAGTTCACATACCCCAGGTGGAGTCTGTACCCAAGAGTAGTGGAGGGTATTAATAATTTTTATGGTTACAGGTGCCTTAGTTGGACCTGGGCTAAGAGTCCTCCAGAGAGTGATTTGGGAGGTGTCATTAAGTCCCTCACTGTACATAACAATAGTGGCACATTTCCAGTATGGGCAGAAGTTATTGGCCTGATAACATTGACTGGCAGTGGGACTTCCAGAGCAAAGATATAAGTCTATTTATTGTAAAGGGATGTAGGGAATCCCTTTTTTTGGTAAGGGCAACAAGATAGTTCCAGAAGCCTTCCCTTTATCAGCACTTGATATGGACAATAAGTCGAATAGTTTGATTTCATATAACACAGATAGCCCCTCCACATATGTCCAATTTTGGTTGGCCAAGACCTCCCCTGCTGTAAAGGAAATCAGAGAGAAGGAATAGGCGGAATGTCGAATATTTCTATGAGAAAGAAAACAAGCTATGAGACAACACCGTAGTGAAAAAGTCTTAGCTTGAGAAGGTTGGATTCAGGTGTAGCCATCCATTGTTGACCATTGTCCTTGGACTTTTTGATGCAGGAGTGGTGAATTCAAGATGG
>NW_007235549.1:0-3219 GCF_000164805.1 Carlito syrichta | reverse complement strand
GGTTGTTCTCTTCCAATTGGTTGGAAAATTATTTTTCCAATGACCAAATTCTTTGCAATATGCACATTGATCCTTAGCCAGTAGGAAACGTACATTCTCCTTCTGTCTCTTTCTTGTTTCCTCCCTTGTTTGGCATGGCAGACTTAAGTCAGGTCTGGAGGCTTGGAAGGCAGTTACCAATATTTTTTCTGCCTTTTGACTGTTCTATCTGCCTCCTTCACTGTCTTTCTTTGTTTTTCATCGCATAGTTATTAAAAACCTTTTGGGCTACTATGAGCAGCTGAAAGACATTTATTCCTGCAAAGCCCTCAAGCTTTTGGAAATTTTTTCTAATATTGGGGACTGTCTGAGCCACAAAAGACAAATTAATAGCCAGATAATTTTCAGGTGTCAAGGGATCAAACAGGGTATAGGTATGGAATTCCTCTTGAAGACGATCAAGAAATCCCCCCAGTGACTCCTTAGGCACCTAAAGAATCTCAGTAGTTTTTGAAAGACTGATAGATTTTCTGGCTGCTTCCCTCAAATCACCTAATAGAGTCAGTTCAGTGATAGTTATCTAATGCCCTGGACCCTGCCAGGATGAGAAAAGGGAAAAATTTCATTTAAAATTTTTTGACTTTCTTCCTCTGTGCCAGCAGTTGAGACTAGGACAGTCTTTCTAGCCTCAGCTTTAATGCGTTCTCATGTCTTAGACATAAATATGGTAAAAAGGAGCTGCTGAAAATCATCCCAGGTAGGACAATGAGTGTGCATGACTGATTTTACCAGGGAGGTGAAAACCTGAGGTTTCTCCAATAAAGGCAGATTTTGAGCTTTTTAATTGTACAAATCAGAGGTAGAAAAGGGAACATACACCAAGAAGAGCTGTTCATCCTGGTCCATCCCCCATAGAGAGTAAAATTCCCAGAGAGAAAAAATAAAAGCATCTGGTTATGTCCAGAACTGGAGGCAAGAGCCAAGAGGTGGGGAGGGCAGGGGAGAGGTGAAAGAAGTGACAGAGGTTGAGGAAGTCAGATTGTAGGGAGAAGAAAGGTGAGGGTCTGAGTCAGAATGAGAATGAGTGGTGACCAGGTGTTCCAGAGGGTCCTCAGTAGGGGGAGGCAAGACAGGATAGAGTTTAGGGGGAGGCTTAGAAATGGTCAAATCAGAGGAAGACAGTGGGGAAGATAAACATGATGGGAGAGGACAAAGAGACTAAGAGTCAAATATAAGGCAAGGGTCCTGAGTTTTAAGAGAACATACCATCAACAAAGGAGGGAGTTTGCGACGAAATTCAACCATTATCTGATATAGAAAACTTGTTCAGAGTGACCAGGAGACCCCATAATGACTTTCCAGACAGACTGAGTGACGGGAAGTTCCAGAGACCCAATGGAGGGCCATCCAACATTAAACGAAGACCAGTTAATTTCACAGAGGGTATGGAACCGGTTTTCTGAGAGGCAGACATTATAGTCCTCAGTAAATCCAGCAGAAACAAATCTTTATCATACAGTCCAGGGGAGTGGAGGGTAAAGAAGCTTGTGATCCATATTGTCAGATCAGTGGGAAAAAAAACAAAACAAAAATCAGAAACTGAACTGAGACTGTATTCAGTCAATGTCTTGGCCTAATGAATAGTGTCTAAGGGATAGCCTTGTCAGGCTGTGACTCCCTTAAACAGAATTATGGTCATAAACAGAAAAGATTCTTACCTCTTAGGAGAATGCAGATGAACTCAGGTAATTTTGAGGGGATGGAAAGTCAGTGATCATTTCAACTCCCTCTGGGCTGGGTGAGAGGTTATGGGTTCCTGGAATATCTCAGGGGCACCTTCCCTATAAATTCTTCACCACGCTGGGGAAAGCCAAGGTGAGACCACTTTCTGAGCTTGGTTATCATGCTGGGGCCTCCAAATGTTGTAGCCACACCACGAGTAAGGTGTCACCAGCACATTAAGAGTTAAATGTTGAGTCCTTTATGGCCAGTAGCTGCATGCCAGAAAGAGACTCTTGACCCCTAATGAGCAAGCAAGGAGGTTATAAAGGTGCAAACTGCAATTTCATCAGAGTTGAGTGGGGTGCAAACAGAAAATTTCGGTTACAGAAGAGTTAACATAACAGTAAAATTACAGAACGGTTTGTCTCGGGCAGTTACAGAACAGCTTATCTGGGCTGTTCTGTTACAGAGCAGTTATCAGAACAGTAACTATTACAGAACAGTTTATCTCAAGTGGTTACAAAATAACTTATAGGGCTTTCTGTCAAGTAAGATGTGGTTTTCTGCTTACTGGAAGGTTGGGGCAGTCATATGGTGGAGAGGTGAGAAGGGGAACTGAGAAGGAAAGTTGGAGATTCACTATACTTGGAGTCACCACGGTAGGTTTGCTAACAGGCATTTCAATATTATGTGCATATTGTACAACATATCCCCAACCATTGTTTACTTTCCTTTTTACAAGATTTGTGTGTTGTGTTTAGTGATACCTAAAAAGAATTAAATAATCACACAGTTTCCAAGTGGAAAGGGACTTTAAATGGTGGCTATTGTATGTCTTCCAAAATATATTTAACAAGCTTCCGTTTGTACACTGTAAGAGCATCCTGCATAGGTTTTGTTTTTGTTTGTTTGTTTTGCCATTAGAGACGAAGTCTCACTTTTCTGTCTAGGGTGGTCTCAAACTCCTGGGCTCAAATAAATCTCCCACTTTGGCCTTCCAAAGTGCTGGGATTTCAGGCACAAGACACTGCACCCAGCCTGTCACATACACTAATGCAATCACTTCCACTGATGGACAGATGTGAATATTTAGAAGTTCTTTATTATATTGAGTGGAAATTCTCCTATTGTTTAACAAAGTGAGGGAGAGAAGACGTCCTAGGCTTTGTAGAAATGTTCTTTTTTTATTTTTATTCTAAAGATGTGGAGCACAATTCAGAGTTAGGTTCACAAATGTTGATTACGCAGGTACTCTTGCTGATGAGGTATCCCCCTCCCTTCCCTAGAATATTCCCCCAATTGCCAATCAAAACCCCTCCCCTGACAGTTTACCACTATGACCAATTCCTTCCTTATAGTATTATAATTGTTCAAGGCCTGCTTATGAGTGACAACACATGGTACTCTGTTCTTGGTTTCTGTGATCGACTCCAAATTCTTTCAAGTTAGTGAAGTCAATATGTTTGTCCTTCTTTACGAATGCATAATATTCCATTGTGTATATGTACCACAATGTTT
>NW_007235548.1:0-377 GCF_000164805.1 Carlito syrichta | reverse complement strand
CTTCCACTGATGGACAGATGTGAATATTTAGAAGTTCTTTATTATATTGAGTGGAAATTTCCTATTGTTTAACAAAGTGAGGGAGAGAAGACGTCCTAGGCTTTGTAGAAATGTTATTTTTTAATTTTTGTTATAAAGATGTGGAGCACAATTCATGGTTAGGTTCACAAACGTTGATTACGCAGGTACTCTTGTTGATGAGTATCCCCCTCCCTTCCGTAGAATATTCCCCCAATTGTCAATCAAAACCCCTCCCCTGACAGTTTCCCACTATGGCCATTTCCTTCCTTAGAGTATTATAATTGTTCAAGGCCTAGTTATGAGTGAGAACACATGGTACTCTGTTCTTGGTTTCTGTGATCGACTCCAAATTCTTT
>NW_007235547.1:0-561 GCF_000164805.1 Carlito syrichta | reverse complement strand
GTAAACACGAATCACGTTTTTGAAGTAGAGATCTGGGTAATGGGAGTCCTCACATACAGGAAACTTCACTGCCTATTGCTAAGTAAGAATAAGCAATCTGCATTACTTGTGTCCTCAATCCCAAAATATCTTCAGGTTGTGTTGCTATGGGCTAAACACGAATCATGGTGTTTTCGAGCAGGAATCAGGGAAATGGAGTCCTTATTTACAGGGAACTACATGACCTTTTGTTAAGAAAGAATAAGGAATCTGAGTTACACGAGTCCTCAATCCCAAACATCTGCAGAGCATCTTGTAATGTGCTAAAAGGGAAACAGAGTTTGGAAGCAGGATGTATCTAATGAGAGACATAATATACAGGAAAATACACAGCCCCTTGCCAAGGAAGAAAAAGAATCCAGGTTATAGCATACCTCAGTCAGGAACTCAACAGGTCATCTGCTGTGGTCTAAACAAGAATCAAGGTTTAGAAGCTGGAACATAGGTGATAGCAATCCTCATATGCAGAATCTATATGTTCTCTAGCTAAGGAGAACTCAGAAACCTCTTTTACATGGTCCT
>NW_007235546.1:0-704 GCF_000164805.1 Carlito syrichta | reverse complement strand
TTTGGAACTAATTAGGCAATTCTGTAGTAGTTCAGGTTACACATTGTGAAGGTTAGGAATTAAGATATGTGAACCTTCCCCCCCATATATTTGCCAGGTTAGTTTTGTAAAATTACAAAGAGAATGCCAATCTCCCTATGGAGGTTATGAGGATAAAATACAGTCCCTTAAGGTGATATGTTTCATATACTAGTGGATAGAGTATTATAATTATTTTATGGGTTTTACAAAAGGAAATTTTATCAACAAGCATGTTAAATCATATTTTTTCCTGTCCCAGTGACATAATATTTAATTGCAATCAAAGCTTTCATAGGAGAGTGGCACAATTGCCTATAAAGGTACCTGGATGCCAACCAATTAAAGGCTTCCACATTATCTGTTTAGTGTAGCTGTATGTAGTGTATGACAAATCATATATTATTGTTTTTCATAAGCATAGTAAGAAATAAAAATCAGATATACTAGCATGATTTTTTGCTTTCTGCAATGTACACGTGGAAGATGGATCTACCCATTTAATCAGTTGGTAGTATAACCAAGAACACTTTCACAAACAAAGAAGATTGCAAAATTGTCTTTCAAGGAATATAAAAGAAATTTTAAGATGTTTCCCACGTTAAAGAGAATTTAAAAAACGTGAATTTTGGAAGTCTTTTGATGGAATACATAACAGAATATGATATCATCTTTCATATTAGATC
>NW_007235545.1:0-1031 GCF_000164805.1 Carlito syrichta | reverse complement strand
CTCAGAGTAGGAGGGGGCGATTTTTGTAGATGAGCACCACCATAAGAGAAGCATGGCCCATCTTCACCGCACACCCACCTTTCCCTGCAAATGACGGAGACCCCTAGAGGAGATATCTGGCATTCAAGGACTCAGCAAGGTGTCTCTGAGAACACAGCTTAACCTAGGAGATGCTGGCACTTTCATCGGCCAGGAGAGTCTTTTCTGGGAGTCCATAGCAGGCAGCTGCTCTTTTCTAAGCTCCAGCTCGCTCTCGGTTGCTGCCTGACCTTCCATTCTTTCCCGGGCCTTTCCCACTCTGCTCCAAACACACCGACCATTCCAGGCTTGTCTCGCCACCTGGGATTTCGTAGCTAAGTGTCTCACCTGCCTTGGTCCACTCTCTGCAGCCCCTCTCTCCAGAGCCTGCCACCCAGCTGACCTGCTCCAAAAGTGCGGTCTTGAGGCAGATGACTTTGGAGGCCAGGAGATGGGAGGATGGCCACCTTCCCAGTGAGAGCATGAGGGAAGAGTTGCATGCGGTTACTGGCTTGACCTGACTCCTTCTCATCCTTGCTGGTGCCCAGAAACTTCCTCAGGCACTGCCTCACTCTGCATATGAAAGGAATTGGAATAGGAGAAACTCCTTATCAGGCTGCTGAAAGGAAACACCGACTGCAGGTATACATCCAGTCCTATGTTCATCACTGTGCAGGATCCTTTCTCATTCTGCACCTTCTGAATTCAAATATACCTCTGGCCCCAGCTTCTCTGCATCCTTTTAGTCATGAGTCTCAGATTGCTACTAGTGCCTGTGTTCATTTTTTCCATATTTAGAAATAGGAAATACAGACAAGAAAACATGCAGACATACCATTACCTGCCAAGCTTTTGCCACGTCTCCTAGCTATATAATGACATTTCTTCATTTCATTTAACAAAGTCAATCTCCTGAATTGAATTAGGATTATTTATATCCAAATTCTTTTAATTACACATTTTCCAGTTCTTAGTTTTGGCTACAAACATGCTGAATTAGTGGCAATGATACC
>NW_007235544.1:0-1068 GCF_000164805.1 Carlito syrichta | reverse complement strand
CTGTGCAGGATCCTTTCTCATTCTGCACCTTCTGAATTCAAATACACCTCTGGCCCCAGCTTCTCTGCATCCTTTTAGTTATGAGTCTCAGATTGCTACTAGTGCCTGTGTTCATTTTTTTCCATATTTAGAAATAGGAAATACAGACAGAAAACATACAGACATAGCATTACCTGCCAAGCTTTTGCCACGTCTCCTAGCTATATAATGACATTTCTTCATTTCATTTAGCAAAGTCAATCTCCTGAAGTGAATTAGGATTATTTATATCCAAATTCTTTTAATTACACATTTTCCAGTTCTTAGTTTTGGCTACAAACATGCTGAATTAGTGGCAATGATACCACGTGCTAGTGTGTGGACATGAGTGTATTTGAGGGGTTGTAGCTAATGAATTGTCAGTAGTTGAATATTGTTTTTCAAGAATAGGTGCATTGTACATTTTATGACAGCTTTCTCTTTGTGTATCACTGTGCCAAATGCAGTACCTCTTGTTCTCTACTTGTGGGAAGTATGTATTTTCCAGCAATGTAAATATTGTTGTAATCACTCCACCATATCATTTGGATTACGTGACAAAATAAAAATGCATTGTTGTAGTTTTGTGCTTTTTGTTTTCAAAAGTTTGAACATAGTTACATGCAGTTTTTCAAAAAAGGGATTATTTTGTGATATGAATGGTATTTGGCATTTAACCAACCTGTGAAGGTAATGTTACCTGTTTGAGATGAAGATGAAAATTCCTACCAATTCTGGCTTCAAGCCACCCTCAGTTCTTTGCCATGCAGGGCTTTCCAGCAGGCAGTGAGGGATATGGTAATGACCCTTTAGGCAAGCCAGACAAAAGAGTCAGAGAGGAGTCCCTGGAAGACAGAGTGGAGGTTTTTAAAACTAGATCTCCAAACTGGCAATGGATCACCTTGGGTGTCCTCAGTGACCATTGTGACATCTGCTTGATGCTGGAGTGACTTCACAGCATTTCCCTGGCTTTAGAACACTTTGTTTCCAAATATTGGTTGTAGAGAGACCTCACACCCTTATAATCATACCAGCATGGGTGTAGAAAAG
>NW_007235543.1:0-837 GCF_000164805.1 Carlito syrichta | reverse complement strand
GAATTAGGATTATTTATATCCAAATTCTTTTAATTACACATTTTGCGGTTCTTAGTTTTGGCTACAAACATGCTGAATTAGTGGCAATGATACCATGTGCTAGTGTGTGGACATGAGTGTATTTGAGGGGTTGTAGCTAATGAATTGTCAGTAGTTAAATATTGTTTTTCAAGAATAAGTGCATTGTATATTTCACGACAGCTTTCTCTTTGTGTATCACTGTGCCAAATGCAGTACCTCTTGTACTCTCTTGTGGGAAGTATGTATTTTCCAGCAATGTAAATATTGTTGTAATCACTCCACCATATCATTTGGATTAAGTGACAAAATAAAAATGCATTGTTGTAGTTTTGTGCTTTTTGTTTTCAAAAGTATGAGCATAGTTAAATCCAGTTTTTCAAAAAAGGGAATATTTTGTGATATGAATGGTATTTGGCATTTAACCAACCTGTGAAGGTAATGTTACCTGTTTGAGATGAAGATGAAAATTCTCATCATTTCTGGCTTCAAGCCACCCTCAGTTCTTTGCCATGCAGGGCTCTCTCCAGCAGGCAGTGAGGGATATGGTAATGACCCTTTAGGCAAGCCAGACAAAAGAGTCAGAGAGGAGTCCCTGGAAGACAGAGTGGAGGTTTTTAAAACTAGATCTCCAAACTGGCAATGGATCTCCTTGGGTGTCCTCAGTGACCATTGTGACATCTGCTTGATGCTGGAGAGACTTCACAGCATTTCCCTGGCTTTAGAACACTTTGTTTCCAAATATTGGTTGTAGAGAGACCTCACAGCCTTATAATCATACCAGCATGTGTGTAGAAAAAGTCTTCCCTCTCTGTGGTG
>NW_007235542.1:0-3030 GCF_000164805.1 Carlito syrichta | reverse complement strand
GATATTTTTTCTTTGTCATGTGGGATCTCTAGCAGACAGTTAGGGACATGGTCACTTGAGTCCTTCAAGCAAGTCAGACAGAAGAGTAAGAGAGAAGGAGTCCCTGGAGGACAGAGTGAATGTTTTAAAAACTAGATCTTAAAACTGACAATGGATCACCTGGAGTATCCTCAGTGACCTTAGTGACATCTGTCCAATGTTCTGGTGACTACACTGCATTTGGCTGGCTATGGAACAATTTGTATCTAAATATTGGTTGTAGAGAGACTGAAGGTAATACAGGCCTCGCAGCCTTTTAACCATACCAGCATGGATGTAGAAAAGGTCTTCCCTCTTTGTGGTGGGCAGGGGCAGCCTCTAGTCTGTGGCATGTTGCACTGTGGTGTGTCCAGAAAACAGTGGCAATGGAGCTTCACTGGCTACTGTGAAACACAGTCAGCTTTTAAATTTGGGCAAATTTGTGAGTGGAAGCAGGATGGGTCTGGCATCCCCTCAGAAGGAAATCTTTCTCTTCAAGCATTTTTAATTCTGAGTCTCGTGAAGGAGCTGGTCTTGGGTGGTTAGTGTCAGGGTGCCCTGTGATGTCACTGTTGTGTATCTTCTTATGATGTTTAGAAACAGAAAGGGACTGGTCCATGTGGCAATGATGACTGAATGGTAATCTGAGTGTCCTTATGGGAGAGCAGATATGGAACAGGTGGCAGGGGGTTAAAAAAGGCAAATATCTGAGTTAGAAACAACCAATAAAAAGAAACCTGTTATGGATCATGGAAATGTTTGAATTACAGAAAATAATAAATAAATTACCTACGTACATAATATTCTTTCTATAGATTGAAGACATATGCACACCAAGTAGCAAATAACACATTCCAATACTTCTAGGTACTTGAATTCACAATAGAAAGGAAACCATTACCACCTGCAAGAATCATCAGAAAAAGGAAAAGCAGAGCAAAAAGGAAGAACTAAGAAGTGACTGCACAATATCACATAAGTTGTGACTGTACCCTGTGAAAATCACTGGAAATGGGGAGATGACATCCTCGCTGTGGTTCCTCAGGTATGGAGAGCACAGCAAAGTTACATACATCACAAGCAAATGTACAATGGTTAGAAAGAACTAGGTCCTCCTTACCCATCCCAAGGTGTGCTAGGTGTGCCTTTACTCATTAGCATAGCTGATATTTAAGCTTGAGGACCTGGCATCTCAATCCAGCTCAAGCATGAATTAGCTTGGGAATCTGGCCCTAAACTGTAGGTAGAGTCTGACCTCTGAGAGGGAAAGGGAAGGACAAGATAGGTTTAATTTTTCTTGGCATGATTGTCCTGAGGAGGGATAGCTTTCTAAAGTGAAAGAAAAGGGCCATAATGGGGACCCTGCCCCCAAGAAACTTCTTCTTTCCCCACTCTGCAGTCTTGGGAACTGTCCTGGAATTTCCACATTGCCATCAGAATTATTAAATTTTCATCTTAATCCTATCATACTGGAAACCAATTTGCAAGGCAAATAAATGCCACTCACTCAGTTATAAGAACTCGGCTTCTCATAGATTTCCCAAACAAAGCAGATGGCTATAAACAGGCGCAGTCCATACAGAAATGACTCCTTTACCTTTTCCTAGAGCAGTTACGAGGCTTGTCCTGAACTAGAGGCTGAAAGTCATGGAGCTTTGTTCATTGACCTGGGAATAGCTGCCTTGAAGGTGGGCATGTCTTGAGCCCCATATACCAGAAGGCATCATCCAGGCATACTACTGGACATGAATATTGGATCACTTCACTGGACTAAGCTGCCGGTCCTGTCAACATCCTGAGCTTCAGGGAAATGTGACTGCTGGTGCATGTGGGCTGCCGTGCTGGGCTTGCTGCAGGCTGGAATCACTTCCTGAATTTGAGAGGGGCAAAAAATGCCAATAAGATCCACATGAGAAGAAACTCTCCTACCTCCATCAGCCACCATCTGATGACCCAAGTCTAGTTAGAGGTGCATTCCATGTACAGTGGCCAGGCTAATCCAGACTGCCTCAGATTCTTGGCTTTTCTGCCTGGAGCCCCGAGATTCATTCCATCAGAGACTTCTTTGAATGATTCTCTCAGAACAATTCATTGTGGAAACACCTCCACATTTGCAATGGGAGAGGTTCTCTCAATTAATTTGTCCACAAGCATTAAATTGTCCTTTTTTTTGGTGTTAATCCTAGTTTATACATGGTGAAATGGAAGGATATAGAAGAGAGTGGTGGTGGGTAGGCTTGTGGGGAAACTGACACCAGACCCCAGATATCATGACTTTCCTTTTGGAATGCCATTTGGTAGACTCTTCTACTGTGGTAGAAACAAGAAATTTCTGCAACAGAGAAGGCAGCCATGATCTGAGCACTGTGAGGAGTGAATCTTGTAGTCTTGGCTGTGCCTCCAAATTAGGCAGAGAGGTAGGCAGTAGCCCCAAGGATTCGACTTCTGCTTGAAATGCCCCACAGTGTCCTTCTCACATTCTGAGTCTGTCAGGTCACCTTTCTGAAGTCTTTCTGTAGTACTTCTTGCCAGCTCTACTGCAGTACTCCTGCTTCTTAATTCTTTGCATCCAATAATTGGGCAGGAGCACAGCAATTGCTAGGGGACAGATCTCTGATGGTGAAATAGGCTTCAGTCATACTAGCACAGAATCAGAGAATTATATTCTTCCATTTTCATGGGGGACTGTCCAGGGACATTCTGGGGTCGTTCTGGCATAGCCAGTGGCAATGGAACTCCAACTGTTGGTGTCAAACTTACCCTTAAGTTCGGACACCATGATTGGCTCATGCCAGTAAACTCAGCACCTTGGGTGGTCAAGGCAGGAGGATCACTTGAGCCCAGGAGATTGAGACCAGTCTGGGCAACATAGCAAGACCTCATTTCCTCAAAAACTCCCAGAAAAATTAGTGAAGCATGCTGACACATATCTGTAGTACTAGCTACTCAGGAGGCTGAGGTGAGAGTATGACTTGCGCTAAAGGTTGAGACTTTGGTAGGCTGTGATTTTGC
>NW_007235541.1:0-576 GCF_000164805.1 Carlito syrichta | reverse complement strand
GGGGGGAAGGAGATGGGATTAATGGTAGTAAATATCTGTCTGGGGACAGGGAAACACCTCTTATCAGCAAGGGTGGCTGAATGAAACATTTTTGTATATCATTTAATTTTTAATTCTTTATGTGTTGCTATATTTTCTCATTTCAAAACTAGGTCACTTTTTTCCTCCTGCTTCTTCCTGAAATTTTCAGGCTAGGCTTTTCTTTTTTTCTTAATCTTAGTAGGCATAGTTGTTTTATAGTCAGTTTCTGATAATTATTTTCTTTGTATGATGCACAATATATTTTATAAATTATTTGGGGAATATTTTGAGACATAAGATGCCAGTATCTCCTATAAGAATATATTTTAATTTGTGTCTGCTAGGATTTTGGAGAAGTTACCAATGTGGGACTATCTTAATACAAATTCAAGGTTTCAGTTTCCCTACACAATCCAGATTATGAGGCACTGGGGTTTAAGACTTTTGAAGGCCTGGTCCTTAACCTTAAGGGATAACCTTGGGGGATTATATCATAAAATGGCTGGTGGTTTATCTGAGTCTTAAACTTTGGTGGACCTGAGCTTTAAGTCTTGT
>NW_007235540.1:0-426 GCF_000164805.1 Carlito syrichta | reverse complement strand
AGGCATGCGCTACCACGCACAGATGATTTTTAGATTTATTGTAGAGATGAGGTCTCGCTGCCCAGGCGGGTCTCGAACCCACTGGCTCACGCAATCTACTCACCTCAGCCTCCCAAAGGCACGTGATTACAGGCTGAGCCTCAGTGCCCAGCCGTTTGTGTTTTTATAACGTTTTTAAAATTTAGGCTGTAATTTGCCCTTTTTATTTTTGTTTTTTAAGTCCACGGTTGCATGACTAAACATTAGAATGATTGACTACTGCATGCTATCCTGTATCATGCAGATGAAATATGTAAAAATATGCAAACATTCAGCAACCAGGCACACTGTAGCTTACAACCCATCAGATCAGTGTCATTTGCGATGCTGCCATTGAGAAAATGCAGGCACCCAAAGAAGAGATGTTCTGCAACCAAGAGAACTCGG
>NW_007235539.1:2535-3969 GCF_000164805.1 Carlito syrichta | reverse complement strand
TCTGCGATAGCCGGGAGTGGCCACTGCACTCCAGTCAGGGCAAAAGAGTTAGACTACAACTCAAAAAAAAAGAAAAAAAAAGAAAAAAAAATTATTGAGTTTAAAACACAATGAAATGCTATACTTAAAAATCAAAGGCAGGCCAGGCAGTGGTTCAAGTCTGTAATACCAGCACTTTGGGATGCTGAGGCAAGATGATTGCCTGAGCCCGCAGGTTCCAGACCAGCCTGGAAACTTGGGGAGACCTCCTCTCTACAATGAAAACAAAACAAACAAACAAATAAAAAACTAGCTGGGTGTGGTAGCGCACACCTGTAGTTCCGGTTACTTTCAAGGGTTAGAAGGAAGGATCGCCTGAGCCCAGCAGGTAGACGCTGGGGTGGGAGCGAGCATGTCACTGCACTCCATCCAGCCTGGGCAAAGGAGTGAGACTTCAACTCAAAAACAAAACAAAACAAAAAAACAAAGACAGATGTAAACATGAAAATAAAATTAGCTAAATTTAAATTTAAAAACGTTATAAAAACACAAATGGCCGGGCACGATGGCACAGCCTGTAATCCTGTGCCTTTGGGAGGCTGTGGTGAGTGGATTGCATGAGCCAGCGGGTTCGAGACTCGCCTGGGCAGCGTGACGTCATCTGTACAATAAATCTAAAAATCAGCCGGGCGTGGTAGCGCATGCCTGTAATTCCGGCTACTTGGAAGGCTGAGGCAGAAGGATCGCCGGAGCCCAGCAGGTCAAAGCTGCGGTGGCCGCAAGCGGCCACTGCATTCCAGTCTGGTCGACTGAGTGAGACTCCAACTCAAAAAAAAACAAAAACAAAAAACCAAAAAACCCCACAAACTATGTGAAAATAAAATTATTATAAGAGCACCATATATGTATCAAGACACGATAACAGGATGCTAAAGGGTAGGGAAAAGCAACAGTTTGAAAAACAATATGACAAGATTAAGATATACATTTGTAAAACTAAATCCACTTAAAGTAAATTTGTTTTATTAATAAAGAGATTGGCAGCACTCCAAAAGGCGCTTGCTGTGAGGTCTCCTGTCCGGATGCCTGTCGCAGAGGTAGGGTGGACTGTCCAAGGTGAGCTGCTGGGGTGGATCTGTAGGGTTTCTCCGCGGCCGCCTCAGGCCACAGGACCACGTGAGCCAAGCGACACTTGATCCCGAGGTGCTCTGGATTCTTGGCAGAGTCCGTGTTGAAGGTAGACGCTGCGCAGCCACCCTGGAGCTTGGAGTTGGAAACTCCACTGGCCAGTGAGCTCTCTCCTAGGAGAAGGAGAAGGGAGCGGCCACGCCCACGAACTTCTGCACTTAGGACAGGTGGAGAGGGGCTCTGGCGCTGCCTCTAGGCAATCAGGCGCCCGCCTTGGCACAGCTTGGAAGTGTTACTCAAGCCTTCGACTAGGAGGGCCTCAGCGTT
>NW_007235539.1:0-1306 GCF_000164805.1 Carlito syrichta | reverse complement strand
ATGCAAGGAGTGCACAGCCATGACGACCGTGATCCAGAGAGCAGTGGTGCCTCGAGATGCCGCGGTTTGACGACCCACGGGGGGATGCAACAGGAACACGCGACTGCACAAGGGAGGTGCCACCATAGAAACATAGGGCTCTGCACAACCAGAGGTTCTACCACCGAGAAACCTCCAGGTCGGCTCTTCTAGAAACTTCTACCAAAAAACAGCCTTCCCCTAGAACCTACGACAGGCGAAAAATCCTCCACAGAGAACCTAGCGGTTTGGCGGCCAGCACAGGCCGGCATGGAACACGCAGCGGAGCCGGGACCAAGACAGCTATGACGCAGGACACCGACCTCGCATGCGTGGATTGCAGTGGTTTCCCCTGGCGCCGCTGGCCAAAGTGCTGACGAGAAACCACAGGCTCTGTCCACCCACCTGAGTGGCTTGGCCGGAAGTAAGGCAGCGAGCGCTGGAACCTCGCATGCGCTGGCACGAAGCCAATGCAAACAGCAAAGGAGTCAGTCCAGTAACTGTTTATTGTCTTCTGCCTTGTTTAGGAAGTCTATCAGAACCCATTTCTTATGCCTGAGACAGTGGCATTCATTTGACTTGCAAACCGTTTCCAGTGTGAGAGAATTAAGACGAAAATTTCATTATTCTAGAAGACATTGTGAAATCTCCAGGAGAGTTCTCAGTACTGCGGAGAGAGGAAAGGGGAAGTTCCCTAGGAACAGGGTCCCCATCCTAGCAGTTTGCATTCACTTTAGAAAATGTCTCCTCAACATTCATG
Organism: Carlito syrichta; assembly: GCF_000164805.1. Lineage (NCBI taxonomy): Eukaryota > Metazoa > Chordata > Mammalia > Primates > Tarsiidae > Carlito > Carlito syrichta. The sequence continues at coordinate 528 of NW_007235539.1, read as the reverse complement.
CCCAGTAAATTCCACCTATCATGTCTCTTCTCTGATGCTGCAAAAGAGGCATTACTGACTTTCAGAAGTCAGACTCTACCTGCATTCTAGGGCCAGATCTCCAAGCAAGTTCATGCTGGAGCTGGATTGAGATCCCAGGGCCTCAAGTTTCAGTATCAACTAGGCTAACGAGTTTAGGAGCACACAACAGGATGGGTGAGGAGGGTCCAGAGCTTCCTTTCAATTGCAACTTTTCTAATTGTGTATACATGAGGTGCTGTGAATCACAGGAAGATTCAACACTGCTGGGCCCTCCATACCTGATGAGCAGAGGGGTTGAGTTCATGCCACATTTCCAGTGTTTTTCACAGCCTCCTATTCCATCTTATGTGATTCTATGCCATCACATCTTAGTTCTTCCCTTCTGCTCTGCTTTTCTTACTATTAATGAGATTCTTCCAGTCATCTGTTTCAGGAGCAAATGATGAACAAGGCATGGGAGACTGCCTAGGCAGCACCAGGCTTAGAGGTTGGGGGTCAGTAATTGAA
>NW_007235538.1:0-6976 GCF_000164805.1 Carlito syrichta | reverse complement strand
ACTCCTGGGATCAAGCAACTGCATGGTATCCCAAAGTTCTGGGATTTGCTCTGCCTGGGAGTTTCACTTTAAAAAATGAAAAGAAGCCAGGCTCGGTGGCTCAGCCTGTAATCCCGCATTTTGGGAGGCTGAGGTGAGTGGATTGCCTGAGCCCATGGGTTCAAGACTCGCCTGGGCAATTTGGCGAGACCTCATTTCTACAATAAATTTAAAAATTATCCGGGCATAGTAGCGTGCGCCGGTAGTTCCAGCAACTTGGAAAATTGAGCAGAAGGATCGCCGGAGCCCAGCAGGTCGATGTTGCGGTGACCGGGAGAGGCCACTGCACTCCAGTCTGGGCGACAGAGTGAGACTCCAGGTCAAAAAAAAAAAAAAAAAGAAAAGAAAAGAAAAGAATTACAGAAATTGATTTTGATAACGGAGGCACAACATTGTGAACTGTCCACTTAAAAGATTTAAGATGGTAAATTTTGTTATGCATATGCTGTCACAATAAAAAATACAGAGAAAACAAAGACAAATAAACAAAGAATAAGCCGGGCTCCAAGGCTCAGCCTGTAATCCCGTGCCCTTGGGAGGCTGAGGTGAGTGGATTGCCTGAGCCCACTTCTTCAAGACTGGCCTGGGCAACAAGACCTCATCTCTACAATAAAAATTTAAAAAAACCAGCTGAGTGTGGTACCGCATGCCTGTAATTCTAGCTACTAGGAAGACTGAGGCGGAAGGATCACTGAAGCCCAGCAGGTCGAGGCGGCGGTGGCAAGGAGCGGCCACTGCACTCCAGTTTGGGTGACAGAGTGAGGCTCAAATACAAACAAACAAACAAAAACACCCAAAACAACAACAACAACAAAAAGGATAAAGATTTGGGTGACTATCTCTGCCCTGTTCCTCACTAACATCCCAAATTTTCTATTTGGGCACCCCTCTCTTTCAAGCTTCTCTCAGCAGGCGGAACAAGATTCCCATTTATGTGCCAGCATAACTGATAAGATTGGGACCAAAAATAAACTTTCTATTAACCAGAGTTCTCCCAAACAGCTTTCTCTCTACAATTCAGAAAAGTGGCTTTTTTATTTTATATCTCAAACTCCTCTGTCACCAATTATTTTGACTCATGATAATTTCATCCAAGATGTTATGGTTTTATGTTAATCTCACTAATTTCATCTTCTGATAGAATTTGTTCCTAGAACTAAGGTCAACATGAAGATTGCTATTATCTGGTTAGGACTGCCCAAGAGGTCAGAAGAGTATGCAAACACAAAACCTGCAGTGGAGAATCCTAGGTATTCTGTGGTTCCTGCTGTGAGACTAAATGGAGCAACTTTGTTCCTTGTGTTCTGGAGGCTTGGGATTCCATTTTTCCATATTGCTTTCATATTGACCTGGAGGGACCCTTGGAGAGACTACTCTGGTTGTTGTGCTGAGAGAGGATCATGAGGGAGATCAAACCAGGAATCCATCCATAGAGGCCTTTTCCCTGAAGCTTTTTAGAGGTTTCACTTTGAAATCACCATTAATTGACCTAAGAAAGTAAAATCTATCTCTACAATAGGACACCGTGATATGAAAGCTTGTTCCTTGCAAAACTCACATTGAAACATAATTCCAAATGTGACAGCATTCAGAATGGGGTCTTTAAGAGGTCTAGGTCCTCAAGTTTCAATATCAGCTGTGCTAAGGAGTAAAGGCATATCTAGCAAGTTGGGATAGGTAAGAAGGGCCCAGTTCTTTCTTACAGTTGCATATTTTCTTTTGTGTATACAACATTGCTGTGTTCTCCATACCTAATGAATACGTGGGATGATGTCATCCCACCATTTCCAGCGTTTTTCACAGGACCCTATCCCACCTTACATGATTTTGTCCTGTTTCTTCTTAGTACTTCCTTTTTGCTCTGCTTTTCCTATTTCTCATATGATTTCCCCAGATCAAAACAGTTTCCTTTTTATAGTGAATTCACATACCTAGAAGTTTTGCAATGTGTTATTTACTTTTTGTGGGCATATGCGTCTTCTTTGTATGGAAGAATATTAAGTGTGCAGGTAATTTTTTTTTTTTTTTGAGTTGGAGTCTCACTCTGTCACCCAGACTGGAGTGCAGTGGCCTCTCCCGGCCACCACAGCCTCGACCTGCTGGGCTCCAGCGATCCTTCCGCTGGAAATACAGGCATGCGCTACCACACCCGGCTGATTTTTTGATTTATTGTAGAGATGAGGTCTCGCTGCCCAGGCGGGTCTTGAACCCCAGACTTGGGCAATCCACTCACCTCAGCCTCCCAAAGATGCGGGTAATACAGGCTGAGCCACTGAGCCCGGCTCAGGTAATTTTTAACTTATTTTCTGTAATTCACGCATTTCCATGATCTCTAACAGATTCCTTTTTATTGGTTGTTTCTAACTCAGATATTTTCCCCCGATAAACCTCTGCCACACATTCCATATCTGCTGGCCCATAAGGACACTCGGATTAACATTCTGACATCATTGCTACATGGAACAGCCCCTTTCTCTTTCTAAACATCATAAGAAGATACACAACAGTGACACCACGGAGGAACCTGACACTAAACACCCAAGAGCAGCCCCTTCACTAGATTCTGCACAAAAAATGATTGAAGAGAAAGATTTCTTTCTGAAGAGATGCCAGACCCAACCTGCTTCTACTCACACACTTGCCCAAATTTTAAAGCTACGTTTTACACTAGCCAGTGAAGCTCCTTAGCCACTGGTTTTTACACACACCACTCTGCAACATGCCACAGACTAGAGGCTGTCCCTGCTCCATCACAGAGAGGGAAGACTTTTTCTACACTCATGCTGGTATGATTATAAGGGTGTGATGTCTCTCTACAACCAATATTTGGAAACAAAGTGTTCTAAAGCCAGGGAAATGATGTGAAGTCGCTCCAGCATCAAGCAGATGTCACAATGGTCACTGAGGACACCCAAGGTGATCCATTGCCAGTTTGGAGATCTAGTTTTAAAAACCTCCACTCTGTCTTCCAGGGACTCCTCTCTGACTCTTTTGTCTGGCTTGCCTAAAGGGTCATTACCATATCCCTCACTGCCTGCTGGAGAGCCTGCATGGCAAAGAACTGAGGGTGGCTTGAAGCCAGAAATGGTGAGAATTTTCATCTTCATCTCAAACAGGTAACATTACCTTCACAGGTTGGTTAAGTGCCAAATACCATTCATATCACAAAATATTCCCTTCTTTGAAAAACTGGATTTAACTATGTTCAAATTCTTGAAAACAAAAAGCACAAAACTACAACAATGCATTTTTATTTTGTCACTTAATCCAAATGATATGGTGGAGTGATTACAACAATATTTACATTGCTGGAAAATACATACTTCCCACAAGAGGTACTGCATTTGGCACAGTGATACACAAAGAGAAAGCTGTCATGAAATACAAAATACACCTATTCTTGAAAAACAATATTGAACTACTGACAATTCATTAGCTACAACCCCTCAAATACTCTCATGTCCACACACTAGCACATGGTATCATTGCCACTAATTCAGCATGTTTGTAGCCAAAGCTAAGAACTGGAAAATGTGTAATTAAAAAATTTGGATATAAATAATCCTAATTCAATTCAGGAGATTGACTTTGTTAAATGAAATGAAGAAATGTCATTATATAGCTAGGAGACGTGGCAAAAGCTTGGCAGGTAATGCTATGTCTGTATGTTTTCTTGTCTGTATTTCCTACTTCTAAATATGGAAAAAATGAACACAGGCACTAGTAGCAATCTGAGACTCATGACTAAAAGGATGCAGAGAAGCTGGGGCCAGAGGTGTATTTGAATTCAGAAGGTGCAGAATGAGAAAGGATCCTGCACAGTGATGAACATAAGGCTGGATGTATACCTGCAGTCGGTGTTTTCTTTCAGCAGCCTGATAAGGAGGTTCTCCTATTCCAATTCCTTTCATATGCAGAGGGAGGCAGTGCCTGAGGAAGTTTCTGGGCACCAGCAAGGATGAGAAGGAGTCAGGTCAAGCCAGAAATGGCATGCAACTCTTCCCTCACTCTCTCACTGAGAAGGTGGCCATCCTCCTATCTCCTGGCCTCCGAAGTCTTCTCCCTCAAGCCGCACTTTTGGAGCAGGTCAGCTGGGTGGCAAGCTCTGGAGAGAGGGGCTGCAGAGAGTGGACCAAGGCAGGTGAGACACTTAGCTCCGAAATCCCAGGTGACGAGACAAGCCTGGAATGGTCGGTGTGTTTGGAGCAGAGTGGGAAAGGCCCGGGAAAGAAGGGAAGGTCAGGCAGCAACCGAGAGCGAGCTGGAGCTTAGAAAAGAGCAGCTGCCTGCTATGGACTCCCAGAAAAGACTCACCTAGTCGATGGAAGTCCCAGCATCTCCTAGGTTAAGCTGGGTTCTCAGAGACACCCTGCTGAGTCCTTGAATGCCAGATATCTCCTCTAGGGGTCCCTGTCATTTGCAGGGAAAGGTGGGTGTGCGGTTTGAAGATGGGCCATGCTTCTCTTATGGTGGTGCTCATCTACAAAAATCGCCCCCTCCTACTCTGAGCGGGCAGTCAAGAGAAGCGCCCGAGGTCCCAGTACTACCCCATGTCTGGCTGCTCCTGGACTCCCAACCACATGCACAAACACACACACATCCCTGCGCATGTTCCTTCCCCTAAGACCCAGCCAAAAACACCTTACAACAAAGAACTTCCCAACAGAAACCGTTTTATTGAGAGGGTCAAACCACGAAAAATATGTCCCTACACAGGCTCTGGAGGCACTAGCTCTCCCTGGGCATTTGAGCAAAGGCACAAGGGGTGAGTGTCCAGCAAAGTGTCACAGAAAATTTATAAATGAAGCGCTCCAGCGAAATCAATCTGTGGGCTCCCGGGCGCCGCGGGATTGTCGCGAAGGCAGCACGACCAGGTGGCAACTGCACGAAGGATCCGCCGCCAAAGAGACTGGCAGAGTCGGGTGTTGGCCGCCGGGGTCCCAGGGAGGTCGATGGTGGGCAGTGCCTAAGCGATCAGAGTTGCCAAGCTCCAGCCATGTGTTCCCGGAGTGGGCGGGGCCGGGCGAAGGAGAGGGATTGGCATCAGTTGGGCTCCAGATGAGCAGCTCCAGTTTCTGTCTCTCCTCCTGTAGGCACCTGTGTGTCGTCGGATCTGGGGTGAGAGCTCTGCCACTGGGGCCTCCCGGTCTGGCCTCGAGGGGTCAAAGCCGGGCGGCCAGGGCCCGCCATCCCCAGGGTTCAGAGCTGGCAGCTTCTGGGGTCCTGGTTCCAACGCTAAGGTATTTCTGGCGCCCTGCACACCGCAGGGAGAGCCCCGCAACATCGCCATCGCCTGGCTGCTCCATCCTCTGCAGGAAAGAATAACTGGCTTTATGAAGATCCCTGACGCCACTGGGGTTTTTTATATTCCTGGTGCAGAAAGAGTAAGCAAGAATGGATAAGGAGTCTGCTGGGTGGGGATGGGCAATCCCGGAGCTAATTGCATCAGAGGACCCTCCCCAGATGCAATCAGATGGAGTCCATGCAATCATCTCAGAGGAAATCGTCCAAAGGCTTATGATCCTGACGCAAGATGACATCCGCATTGGAACCAAAGCTTGGGAGCCAAGGGGGACATGTGGGGGAAAGTACTTTGGAGAAAAGGACTTGCCTGAAGTTGAGGAAATACTCAACCGTTCTTCGAGCTCTGCTGCAGAGACTGAAAGGCAAGTCCCCAGGAGGTGGAATGCTTGGAGAAGAGGGGGTCAGAGGGATGCCTCAGAGGGATGTGCCTTGTGGTGGAACAGAGGGCAATGCTTAGGAGACACTGTCCTCCAGGTGATTACTGCAGCCCAGTGGCTCAATGTCAACATCTTCATTTTCTGCTGACTTCTGAGTCATAACAAGAAGCCAGAGTGAAGACTCCAGTGACTGAGCTCCAGAGCTCTTCTGCGCCTTTCTAGAGGAGTGACCCTCAGTGACTTGTCAAATTTTTGAATGCTTAAAAAAAAACAACCCTGCTATGTTATGAAAGCCAATGGGTGCTTAAGTTGGACCAGTCAGCTTTACGGACACAATTCCATGATGGAAGGTCATTTCTAGACCGTTCCTGGCAGAATGAAATGTGATCCATGATGAGTGTCATCGTGATCATCAATCTGATGGTAGTTGAAGCACAGCATTCATGAGAGTGGAGACAACAATTTGCACAAGAAACTTTGTAGAAGTGGACATCACCGCATATTACATTAATTGGATACAATGGTATGTAACACATCTCTGTGAAATATTGTAAAGACCTCATCGTATCTCCAGAAAGGAAAGTCAGCACACAGAGGTCATTTTGAATACAGACTTCTCCAGGATCCTTGTGGTTGCTCATTTGAAGATGAGAAAATCAGAGTGTGCGCATGATGCTTCCCCTTTACCATCACTGGAAGTGTGTTTGGAATTGAAGGAAACCACATGCTGATTAAAAAAGAGAAAATTTAAAGAAAAATGGAACCAAAGTAAGACAATAACAGAACGAGTAGATACTGAAGAAAGAAAATGAGAAATGGCATGTTTTGGAATGTTTATGGGGAAAATGTGGAAGCCTTATCTCTGAGAGAAGGATAGCAAAAGGGGGAAGACTGTAGCATGATATCTAGGTGGTTGGAAGGGTGGGGCAGACATAAATAGGTTTGAACCCAGTGACAGCTAGAAAGCCCTGAGGGGATAAGGCACAGCTAGCCTGTGTTATAAGAGGCACCAGCAAGAAATCGTTCTATATTCAGAAATAGCCATGGATCCTGCTGTGGTTCCAGACCAAACACAAGAGCTCCCCTGCCACTGGCCTTCTAGGAAGACTCCATGGCAACATGCCAGGAGGGCTATGGCTGTCTTCTGCCCATCACAAGAGGAAAGTCTTTTCCTAGCTCCATGTTACAATGACTAAAATACATGCAAGGGTGAAAGATCTGCCTTGCCTTTAACCCTCAACAACAAGCTTCTATGA
>NW_007235537.1:0-720 GCF_000164805.1 Carlito syrichta | reverse complement strand
TTTGCTATCCTTCTCTCAGAGATAAGGCTTCTACATTTTCCCCATAAACATTCCAAAACATGCCATTTCTCATTTTCTTTCTTCAGTATCTACTTGTTCTGTTATTGTCTTACTTTGGTTCCATTTTTCTTTAAATTTTCTCTTTTTTTTTATCAGCATGTGGTTTCCTTCAATTCCAAACACACTTCCAGTGATGGTAAAGGGGAGCCATTAAGCTCACACTCTGAATTTCTCATCTTCAAATGAGCAACCACAAGGATCCTGGAGAAGTCTGTATTCAAAATGACCTCTGTGTGCTGACTTTCCTTTCTGGAGATATGACGAGGTCTTTACAATATTTCACAGAGATGTGTTACCTACCATTGTATCCAATTAATGTAATATGCAGTGATGTTCACTTCTACAAAGTTTCTTGTGCAAACTGTTGTCTCCATTCTCATGAATGCTGTGCTTCAACTACCATCAGATTGATGATCATGATGACACTCATCATGGATCACATTTCTTTCTGCCAGGAATGGTCTAGAAATGAACTTCCATCATGGAATTGTGTCCATAAAGCTGACTGGTCCAACTTAAGCACCCGTTGGCTTTCATAACATAGCAGAGTTGTTTTTTTTTTTTTAAGCATTCAAAAATTTGATAAGTCACTGAGGGTCACTCCTCTAGAAAGGCGCAGAAGAGCTCTGGAGTTCAGTCACTGGAGTCTTCACTCTGGCT
>NW_007235536.1:4255-5062 GCF_000164805.1 Carlito syrichta | reverse complement strand
AAGCCATTTTTCAACTTGTTCTTTTTTTTTTTTTGAGTTGGAGTTCACTCTGTCATGCAGGTTGGAGTGCAGTGACCACTCCTGGTCACCACAGTCTCAACCTGCTGGGCTCCAGCAATCCTTCTGCCTCAGCCTGCCAAATAGCTGGAACTACAGGCATGCACTTCCACACCCGGCTAATCTTTTAATTTATTGTGAGATGATGTCTAAGTTGCCCAGGTAGGTCTCAAACCCATGGACTTAGGCAATCCACTCACCTCAGCGTCCCAAAGCACAGGATTACAGGCTGAGCCACTAAGCCCAGCTTTTCATCTTGCTCTTATACCCTGACACAATGATGAGAAAGTAGAAGCTATGCTTTTGGAGAAATGGACATTTTAGGTATAATTAACTTTACTGACTTTGTCTTTTCAGAAAAAGACTTCCAGGAATCAGAGGTATCTCATAGTGGCAATCAAGCTTGCCTAGAGTAAAGGGAATTTACAAGGCCTAAGACATCAGGCATTGGGTAAGGACCGTAAAAGTCATGAAACTTGTAATTACAAATGTTATCACCACTCAGAGGGAGAACAGGTGGGAATTTGATTTTCCAGTAAATTGAGAACAATCTACAAGGAAGCCAAAGATCCCCAAAGCTACCCACTGGGAATGCCTAGGAGATAAGGGGAGGTACACCCTCCATTAGTCTAATGAATGTCATTTGGGAAGTGCAGGAGAATTAGAATCCTTGTCACGCCCTTCTCTAGGGGCTATGATAATGTAGTGGACGTTAATGGCTCTCAGTATCACAGGATCTCTAAGACATCC
>NW_007235536.1:0-3307 GCF_000164805.1 Carlito syrichta | reverse complement strand
TTGAGTCTTTAACATAAGAAAAAAAAGCATTTTTATATTATTGTGTTTGTTCTTGCTATACAGAATTAGTATTATAGAATTAACTTAAGGCTGATTAAGTATATATTATTCAATAATCTTTAAACTGTATTAATCATTGAACAAATGATTTGTAAACTTGTTTTTACAGTTTAAGGTTAAAGTAAATTTGATGAATGAAACATCCCTAGACATAATTAGATTAAGTTTTGTAAAACTGAGGAAATTAACATCTTTAGTGTGTAACATTCTTTTAAAACTTATCATATGATTCATTTGCTGAGAAATTGTGGACTATATATAAACTACTTGTTCTGTTTTTTTAATCTCAGTCAAGGTTATTGATTAAGTTACTGGTTACATCTTGTAGGAATTTTCTTTGTCCTTTCCTTAATACGAATAATAAAACAGCTCACTGTTAGCTGACAATAAACGGCATCTGGCATCTTTCCTGCAACAGAATCAGGTGTCCAAGCTTTCTCTCTTTCACTTACGCCATCTCTCCTTCAGGAAACCCTGGTATCCTGGAGCTGCCCTCCTGCACATCTTTTCTTCTCTCACTTCTGTGTGTTGCAATTTTTTGCAATTTACTCAGATCTATGGGTTCCCAGCATGCAACTTTGGCTTGCCAGCCCCGGCAGTGCTACACGCTTCACCTCCTTCGCCTTTCCACCTTCACCCTGTCCATCTAAACCCTAACATATACTTCATCACACTAAGAAAGTTCATAGGATCTGATTAACTAAGGAATTTATATTAAGAACAAAAAGGTGTTGCATTTTTAAAAATTTACCTGTATCTACAGATTATCATATGATTTTTCTTCTTTGTTCAGTTAATGTAGTGGATAGTATTGACTGATTTTCAAATGCTAAACCTAATTGAGGTCCTGGCACTCTACTAGATCATGATATATTTTTAAAAATTTGTTGCTAGATTCTGAATGCTAACATATCATAATAATCTTTGCACCCATTATCATGAGAAATATGGGATGTTCAAAAAATCAAGGGGGACAGCTGAGTAATGCATACAATGGGCTTGCAAATATGCAGATGTGTTGATATTTAAAAAGGTCTTCTCACATACACAGCTGTAACTCAGGCAAAGACTTTTCAACCATTAGAAACATATTCCAATGGGAGTTTTTTAAAAGTCTTGAGTGGCTAAATTTTCATTCTTTTTTGTTTGGTAGAGTCAGGTCTCACTATGCTGTCTAAACTGGTCTCAAATTCCTGGGATCAAGCAACTGCCTTGGTATCCCAAAGTTCTGGGATTTTGCTCTGCCTGTGAGTTTCACTTTTAAAAAATGAAAAGAAGCCAGGCTCGGTGGCTCAGCCTGTAATCCCGCATTTGGGGAGGCTGAGGTGAGTGGATTGTCTGAGCCCGTGGGTTCGAGACCAGCCTGGACAACTTGGCAATACCTCATCTCTACAATATATTTAAAAATTATCCAGGCATGGTAGCGTGCGCCTGTAGTTCCAGCAACTTGGAAAGCTGAACAGAAGGATCGCCGGAGCCCAGCAGGTCGATGCTGTGGTGGCCGGGAGTGGCCACTGCACTCCAGTCTGGGCGACAGAGTGAGACTCCAGGTCAAAAAAAAAAAAAAAAGGAAAGAATTACAGAGATTGATTTTGATAACGGAGGTACAACATTGTGAACTGTCCACTTAAAAGATTTAAGATGGTAAATTTTGTTATGCATATGCTGTCACAATAAAAAATACAGAGAAAACAAAGACAAATAAACAAAGAATAAGCCGGGCTCCAAGGCTCAGCCTGTAATCCCGTGCCCTTGGGAGGCTGAGGTGAGTGGATTGCCTGAGCCCACTTCTTCAAGACTGGCCTGGGCAACAAGACCTCATCTCTACAATAAAAATTTAAAAAAACCAGCTGGGTGTGGTAGTGCATGCCTGTAATTCTAGCTACTTGGAAGACTGAGGCGGAAGGATCACTGTAGCCCAGCAGGTCGAGGCTGAGGTGACCGGGAGCGGCCACTGCACTCCAGTCTGGGTGACAGAGTGAGGCTCCAACAGAAACAAACAAGCAAAAACACCCAAAACAACAACAACAACAAAAAGGATAAAGATTTGGGTGACTATCTCTGCCCTGTTCCTCACTAACATCCCAAATTTTCTATTAGGGCACCCCTCTCTTTCAAGCTTCTCTCAGCAGGCGGAACAAGATTCCCATTTATGTGTCAGCATAACCGATAAGATTGGGACCAAAAATAAACTTTCTATTAACCAGAGTTCTCCCAAACAGCTTTTTCTCTACAATTCAGAAAAGTGGCTTTTTCATTTATATCTCAAACTCCTCTGTCACCAATTGATTTTGACTCATGATAATTTCATCCAAGATGTTATGGTTTTATGTTAATCTCACTAATTTCATCTTCTGATAGAATTTGTTCCTAGAACTAAGGTCAACACGAAGATTGCTATTATCTGGTTAGGACTGCCCAAGAGATCAGAAGAGTATGCAAACACAAAACCTGCAGTGGAGAATCCCAGGTACTCTGTGTTTCCTGCTGTGAGACTGAATGGAGCAACTTTGTTCCTTGTGTTCTGGAGGCTTGGGATTCCACATTTCCATATTGCTTTCATATTGACCTGGAGGGACCCTTGGAGAGACTCTACTCTGGTTATTGTGCTGAGAGAGAATCATGAGGGAGATCAAGCCAGGAATCCATTCACAGAGGCCTTTTCCCTGAAGCTTTTTAGAGGTTTCACTTTGAAATCACCATTAATTGACCTAAGAAAGTAAAATCTATCTCTACAATAGGACACCGTGATATGAAACCTTGTTCCTTGCAAAACTCACGTTGAAACATAATTCCAAATGTGACAGCATTCAGAATGGGGTCTTTAAGAGGTCCAGGTCCTCAAGTTTCAATATCAGCTGTGCTAAGGAGTAAAGGCATATCTAGCAAGTTGGGATAGGTAAGAAGGGCCCAGTTCTTTCTTACAGTTGCATATTTTCTTTTGGGTGTATAACATTGCTGTGTTCTCCATACCTAATGAGTACGTGGGATGATGTCATCCCACCATTTCCAGCGTTTTTCACAGGACCCTATCCCACCTTACATGATTTTGTCCTGTTTCTTCTTAGTACTTCCTTTTTGCTCTGCTTTTCCTATTTCTCATATGATTTCCCCAGATCAAAACAGTTTCCTTTTTATAGTGAATTCACATACCTAGAAGTTTTGCAATGTGTTATTTACTTTTCGTGGGCATATGCGTCTTCTTTGTATGGAGATATTAAGTGTGCAGGTAATTTTTTTTTTTTTT
>NW_007235535.1:0-15654 GCF_000164805.1 Carlito syrichta | reverse complement strand
CCAGCTCCTTAGCTAGAGATTCTAAAAAATTTTTTTTTAATTCTCTATGGAACGCTTTCCACTTCATCAGATTATAGACCTATCATTATCCAAGTCTCCCATTTACCCAGATTTTAAAACTGACCTATTTTTTGCTTTTGAGTGGGGGTCTCAGTCTGTCACTGAGACTGGAGTACAGTAGCAAAATCACAGCCTACCAAAGTCTCAACCTTTTAGCGCAAGTCATACTCTCACCTCAGCTTCCTGAGTAGCTAGTACTACAGATATGTGTCAGCATGCTTGACTAATTTTTCTGGGATTTTTTGAGGAAATGAGGTCTTGCTATGTTGCCCAGACTGGTCTCAATCTCCTGGGCTCATGTGATCCACCTGCCTTGACCACCCAAGGTGCTGAGTTTACTGGCATGAGCCAATCATGGTTTCCGAACTTAAGGGTAAGTTTGACACCAACAATTGGATTTCCATTGCCACTGGCTATGCCAGAATGACCCCAGAATGTCCCTGGACAGTCCCCCCTGAAAATGGAAGAATATCATTCTCTAATTCTGTGCTAGTATGACTGAAGCCTAGGTCACCATCAGAGATCTGTCCCCGAGCAATTGCTGTGCTCCTGCCCAATTATTGGATGCAAAGAATTAAGAAGCAGGAGTACTGCAGTAGAGCTGGCAAGAAGTACTACAGAAAGACTTCAGAAAGGTGGCCTGACAGACTCAGAATGTGAGAAGGACACTGTGGGGCATTTCAAGCATAAGTCGAATCCTTGGGGCTACTGCCTGCCTCTCTGCCTAATTTGGAGGCACAGCCAAAACTACAAGGTTCACTCCTCACAGTGCTCAGATCATGGCTGCCTTCTCTGTTGCAGAAATTTCTCGTTTCTACCACAGTAGAAGAGTCTACCAAATGGCATTCCAAAAGGAAAGTCATGATATCTGGGATCTGATGTCAGTTCCCCCACCAGCCTACCCACCACCACTCTCTTCTATATCCTTCCATTTCACCATGTATAAACTAGGATTAACACCAAAAAAAGGACAATTTAATGCTTGTGGACAAATTAATTGAGAGAGCCTCTCCCATTGCAAATGTGGAGGTGTTTCCACAATTTTTGTTGTAAATCATTCAAAGAAGTCGCTGATGGAATGAAATCTCGGGGCTCCAGGGCAGAAAAGCCAAGAATCTGAGGCAGTCTGGATGAGCCTGGCCACTGTACATGGAATGCACCTCTAACTAGACTTGGGTCATCAGATGGTGGCTGATGGAGGTAGGAGAGTTTCTTCTCATGTGGATCTTATTGGCATTTTTTGCCCCTCTCAAATTCAGGAAGTGATTCCAGCCTGCAGCAAGCCCAGTACAGCAGGCCACATGCACCAGCAGTCACATTTCCCTGAAGCTCAGGATGTTGACAGGACCGGCAGCTTAGTCCAGGAAGTGATACAATATTCATGTCCAGTAGTATGCCTGGATGATGCCTTCTGGTATATGGGGCTCAAGACACGCCCACCTTCAAGGCAGCTATTCCCAGGTCAGTGAACAAAGCTCCATGACTTTCAGCCTCTAGTTCAGGACAAGCCTCATAACTGCTCTAGGAAAAGGTAAAGGAGTCATTTCTGTATGGACTGCGCCTGTTTATAGCCATCTGCTTTGTTTGGGAAATCTATGAGAAGCCGAGTTCTTATAACTGAGTGAGTGGCATTTATTTGCCTTGCAAATTGGTTTCCAGTATGATAGGATTAAGATGAAAATTTAATAATTCTGATGGCAATGTGGAAATTCCAGGACAGTTCCCAAGACTGCAGAGTGGGGAAAGAAGAAGTTTCTTGGGGGCAGGGTCCCCATTATGGCCCTTTTCTTTCACTTTAGAAAGCTATCCCTCCTCAGGACAATCATGCCAAGAAAAATTAAACCTATCTTGTCCTTCCCTTTCCCTCTCAGAGGTCAGACTCTACCTACAGTTTAGGGCCAGATTCCCAAGCTAATTCATGCTTGAGCTAGATTGAGATGCCAGGTCCTCAAGCTTAAATATCAGCTATGCTAATGAGTAAAGGCACACCTAGCACACCTTGGGATGGGTAAGGAGGACCTAGTTCTTTCTAACCATTGTACATTTGCTTGTGATGTATGCAACTTTGCTGTGCTCTCCATACCTGAGGAACCACAGCGAGGATGTCATCCCCCCATTTCCAGTGATTTTCACAGGGTCCAGTCACAACTTATGTGATATTGTGCAGTCACTTCTTAGTTCTTCCTTTTTGCTCTGCTTTTCCTTTTTCTGATGATTCTTGCAGGTGGTAATGGTTTCCTTTCTATTGTGAATTCAAGTACCTAGAAGTATTGGAATGTGTTATTTGCTACTTGGTGTGCATATGTCTTCAATCTATAGAAAGAATATTATGTACGTAGGTAATTTATTTATTATTTTCTGTAATTCGAACATTTCCATGATCCATAACAGGTTTCTTTTTATTGGTTGTTTCTAACTCAAATATTTGCCTTTTTTAACCCTCTGCCACCTGTTCCATATCTGCTCTCCCGTAAGGACACTCAGATTACCATTCAGTCATCATTGCCACATGGACCAATCCCTTTCTGTTTCTAAACATCATAAGAAGATACACAACAGTGACATCACAGGGCACCCTGACACTAACCACCCAAGACCAGCTCCTTCACGAGACTCAGAATTAAAAATGCTTGAAGAGAAAGATTTCCTTCTGAGGGGATGCCAGACCCATCCTGCTTCCACTCACAAATTTGCCCAAATTTAAAAGCTGACTGTGTTTCACAGTAGCCAGTGAAGCTCCATAGCCACTGTTTTCTGGACACACCACACTATAACATGCCACAGACTAGAGGCTGCCCCTGCCCATCACAAAGAGGGAAGACCTTTTCTACATCCATGCTGGTATGATTAAAAGGCTGCGAGGCCTGTATTACCTTCAGTCTCTCTACAACCAATATTTAGACACAAATCGTTCCATAGCCAACCAAATGCAGTGTAGTCACCAGAACATTGGACAGATGTCACTAAGGTCACTGAGGATACTCCAGGTGATCCATTGTCAGTTTGAAGATCTAGTTTTTAAAACCTTCACTCTGTCCTCCAGGGACTCCTTCTCTCTGACTCTTCTGTCTGACTTGATTGAAGGACTCAAGTGACCATGACCCTAACTGTCTGCTGGAGATCCCCACATGACAAAGAAAAAATATCGCCCCCTCCCACCCTGAGTGGGCAGCCCAGAAAAGTTACCCAGGGCCTAAGCGCCCTGCTCCACCCCACATCTGACTGCTCCTGGACTCCCAGGCACATGCACAAACACATGCATCTCTGTGCCCATTACTTCCCCCAAGACCCAACCAAAAATAGGTGACAACAAGAAATTTCCCATTAGAGACCATTTTATTGATATGGTCAAGACATGAAAAAAGTCTTTACACGTGTTCTGGAGGCACAAAGTCTCCCTGGGCAATGGAGCAAACACACAGGGATGAATGTACAGTGATGTGTCACAGAAAAGCTATAAAATTTCCATGCTCCCAGGTGCTGCAGGAGTGTCATGAAGGAAGCATGAGCTTCAGCCGGCAACTGCCCCAAGGACCCACAGCCAAAGAGACTGGTGACATCGGGTGGTAGCTGTCAGGGCCTCAGGGAGGTCTATGGTAGGAAGGGTCTGTGTCAGAGGTGTTGGATGAGTGACAGGAGATCGAGAGACTCCCAACCCATGTCAGAACAACACAAGTTCTGCTATAATGGAAGCAAGAATGAACATCAAACTAATGGTGAGACTGGTGGGAACATTATGCAATCAGTGACATTGCACACAAAGTTCATGGGAACAAGGGTCCAATGAAATCATCCCTTTACAGATAGATGACCAGCTTTAAGAAGAAAGAGACGATGTTGAAGATGAATCTGGCAGCAGCAGGTGAGCACATTCATTTTCAGGAAAAACTTCCCCTGTTTGTGACCTCATTGAAAGGTATGGGTGATTCACAGCAGCAACAATAGCCAACACCACAGTTGTTGGCTCCACCACTGCAGCTCACACAACCCTCACTGAAACGCTGAACTTGGAAAAGGTCCTACTGATTAGTAACAAAACCATGGATTCTAGAATAGCTACCAACAAGATTACAGTTCCCTGTGAGAATTTTAAACAGCCTGGCTTGAGTAGCGAAGCATTTCTTCACAGATCTGTGACAGAGAAGAAGTGCAACCTTCCCAGCAGGATGCTGAAGACAAAGAATGGTCAGAGCAGGGCTTCCAAGAGGGGACCAGGTCTGGTCAAGCAAATGGGATAGGTGAAAGACAGAGATCAGGCAATAGTTTTTGAAATGTTGGGGGGATATCCTTTCTAGAGGAATTGATTTTCTACAGGAATTAACTTCCCAGAGAGAGTGATTTTCTACCAGAATCTTCTTACTCTAGGGATTGACTTTCTTGGGGGATTTCTTTTCTGGGTAGATTGACTTTTCAGAAAACCAAAGAATGACAACACACAGTGGAAATATGATGTAAACTTTTATTGTTGTGTATTGTTTAAATGATATTATTTTTATTGCCATTTTATTATTTTCCTCAAATATTTGCAATCTACGATTGGTTAGTCCACGGATGCTGAAGGGTGGATCCAAAGGTCATAGAAAGACTCTTGGGTTATGTCATGTTGAGAAGGAAATGAAGATAGTCCACCCTGGTGCCCAGCACTCAATCCAAAATGGGCCCACTGATTAACTGTGTCTTGCTAACTCTATCAGTGGCAGGGTGGAGCAACACAGAGACCAAGAGACAGGTGTCAGGGAGTGTTCGGAGACCCAATGCTGGGTGGGTCTATTAGGCCAGGACCTTCAAAGACTTCAGCAATTGCCTTTTCAACCTACAATTCATATCATCCTTTTCATTGATCTTTGTAGTCAAGGATAATCATTTCAAAACATTTATATGATTTTACTTATTTCTCTTTCAACAATATTGTCTTTCCAGGTGCAGTGGCTCGTGCCTACAATCCCAGCAATTTGGGAGGTGAAAGGGTTACCTGAACCCATGGGTTCGAGACAAGCCTGGGAAATTTGGCAAGACCACATGTCTACAATAAATCAAAAAATTAACCAGGTGTGGTGTCACATGCCAGTAGTTCCAGCTACATGGATGGCTGAGACAGAAGGATCACCTGACCCTGCAGGTTGAGGCTGCGGTGGCCTTGAGTGTGCCACTGCATACAAGTCTGGGCAACAGCGTGAGACTCCAACTTAAAAAAAAACAACAACAACAAAATATTGTCTTCCCTTACATTACTGAATACACACATAGTTTATTATGTCATACAGATTTCTTTTACAATGCCCTATTCCCTAATAAATATTATTTTCTTTTAAAGAGTCTCTCTTGTTATTAGGCTAACATGTCATAGAGTTTCTTGTCTCCCAATCACATATTTTATATCACTTTACAAAATTTCTTAACAAGATTAATTTTTGTATGATAGGATTTGAATACTTTAAAATTTATTAAAAATTGTCTACTCGGGTTCGGTGCCTCAACCTGTAATCTCGCGCCTTTGGGAGGCTGAGGTGAGTGGATTGCCTGAGCCCGCAGGTTCGAGACCCGCCTGGGCAGCGAGACCTCATCTCTACAATAAATAAAAAAATCAGCCGGGCGTGGTAGCATGCGCCTGTAGTTCCGGCTACTTGGAAGGTTGAGGCGGAAGAATCGCAGGAGCCCAGCAGGTTGAGCTGCGGTGGCCGGGAGCGGCCACTGCACTCCAGTCTGGGTGACAGAGTGAGACTCCAACTCAAAAAAAACAACAAAAAAAGAAAGTGTTTTATAGTTGAATACAGTTGGCCACATGCAAAGTGACATGATAAGCACGTTTTACAGGTGGTTTCTGTTTCCTGTATCACTTCCCTACTACCTTTCTGGTATTGGTTGAACCACCCAAGGAAAATTATTCAATTATTATCTCCAGGTTTGTATCTGAGAAACCCCAGATTACACATTGGTTATTTATCTGATGACCTTCCCAAATACTTTTTAAATTTGATTGAAAATCCATTTGTATATCTCAGGTATACACAATTGACTCCTTGGTCAAAAACAAACTAAAAGGTCTTTTATTTCTTTATAAGCTTTATTTCTTTTACATCTCCCATTAATCTTCTGGATATGAATAGTAGTAATACTAGTTAATATTGTTTTTCTGTTTCAATACCTGGGTGGAGAAGGTTATCAATATATCACTATTAGGAAGAACATTAGTTGTGGATCTCTGATAGGTATACTGAAAGGACAGACCGAGAATGGGAAGCCATTTTTCATCTTGTTCTTAAACCCTGACACAATGACGAGAAAGGAGAAGCTCTGCTTTTGGAAAAATGCACGCTTTAGGTATAACTAAATTTACTGACTTTTTCTTTTCTGACACAAACTTCCAGTTATCACAGGTATCTCATAGTGGCAATCAAGCTTCCTCGAGTAAAGGGAATTTACAAGGCCTAAGACATCATGCATTGGGCAAGGACTGTGAAAGTCATGAAATTTTTAATTACAAATATTATAACAGCTCAGAGGGAGAGCAGGTGGGGATTCAATCTTCCAGTAAATTAGGCACTTTCTACAGGGAAGCCAAGGATCCCGAAGCTACCCACTGAAAATGCCTAGGAGATAAGGGGAGGTAAACGCTCCATTAGGTCTAAGGAATGTTATTTGGGAAGGTGCTGGAGAATAGAATCCTTGTCATGCCCTTCTCTAGGGCCTATGATAATGTTGGTGCACATTAATGGCTCTCTGTGTAACAGGATCTCCAAGACATCCACAGGTGGTCGACAAGGAAGTCACAGCAGTCATGTGCAACATCTCCAAGAAAAGGATTTAAGCCAGGACTCTGGAGGGCTACGACGCCACACTCACCTAGAGTGTAGGCCCACTCCTTGTCTATGGGGGGTGAACTTTTCTCAAATAAATCTTTTCTTCTCTCACCTCTGTGTGTCGCAATTCTTTGCAATTTACTCAGATCTTTGGGTTGCCAGAGCGCACCTCCAGCTTGCCAGTCTGGGCAATGCTTCATGCCTCATATCTCCACCCTCACCCGGTCTGTCCCTACCCTAACATTTTTGGAGGTCCCACCAAGATCTGTCTCTCTCTCTCTCTCTTTCTTATTTCCTAACTGGTGATTCTCTGTGGACTGTGTTGGAACCTGGTTGCATCTGAAGGCTCTGGCATAGGCTACACTTCAGTGTGCTGAAAGGCCCCAGGGAAAGACATCAGACCACTGTGACCCAACTGGTTAAGGGACTAAGGTTAACTCTTTACATCCTTCTAGCCCAGATTTCTGAGTTTCCCATGGACTGGGCTGGATCTCAGAGGACAGCTGACGGTCTCTGCCTATAGTTACTCCCTAGGGTAGCAAGAAGGTCCTCAAAGGAAAGTTCGGACCACCAGCGCCCGTCAGGGTGGGAGACAAAGTGCTTGGTTTCTTTACTCTTTTACTTTATGGTTGGCAAAGTAACTCCACGAAAGGCCTTGAAACTCCAACAACTATGGTACGTCCGCCTTTCTGTGCCTTTGATAAGTCATCCCCTTTTTTTCATACATACACACATATTTGAATGTGCGGTCTTAGAGGCCATCCATTTGGATGACTTTATGGGTCTCTCGGTTTTCCGGTTCCATCGTGGGAGACTCCTAGCAAGGGTCAGGGACCTGGTTGTTCAAAGTCCTGGTACCAGGCCTTTCAAAACACGGTGGAGTGGGCATCTGGCAAGCTCCCATGGACACAGGGACAGGAGGACGCTCTCTCCCTGCTGACTCACATCCTCTGCACTGATTCCTTTCAACCTGCTGAGGATGCCCGGCAGGGGATCTGAATGGGATAAGGCCCAGAAACAAAGCCATGATACCAAGAGCCCATTCTAATAGTACCCCTGTTTTCTTTTACAGGAAACATGGGAAACTCTCAATCAGTTGTGAAGAAAGATACCCTACTGACGTGCCTTTAAAACACCTTAAAGTTTTAAAACTCAGTTAGGATATTCACCCAAAGCATTTAATATTTTATTGCAACACTGCTTGGCTGCAATATATACTGGGGGATGGTGAAACCTGGCCAGAAGGTGGTTCCCTAGCCCCTAACACCCATTTGCAGCTTGATTTGTACTTAAAGAAAAATGACAAGTACTTTGAACTTCCAAATTTTCAAGCCTTTTATGAGTTAGCTTGCCACCCAGATATTCATTCTTCATGTCACATTTTTGTTGCTTCCCCAGACCCCATTGCCCATAAGCTCACCAGTATTACATCTCCAATTCCTGCTTTCAAACTGTCTACTCAAAGTCTAACCCGGCTGGTTTAACTTCTCCTGTCTCTCTTAGAGTCTGCTTTTGCTACTCAACTCTGTCAGTTTCCCTTCCTTCTCACCTTCTACATTTAACTGTGGAGGAGGCGCTGGCATCTACGGCCCTGGTACCTAACCCTGGCCTTCAGTCTTTCTCTTTTACCTTCAGAGAATGGGCAGGTGCCAAAGACCATGGCACCTGACCCCAGCCTCCAGTCTTTCTCTTTTGTCTTTGGAGGAAGGGCTGGTGCCAAAGGCCATAGCACCTAACCCCAGGCTCCAGATTTCTCACCACCCTCCCCCCACTCTTTAATAACCTCTGGTGGCAGCCCTGCTAGCTGCAACAAGTCACTACCCCCACATGTACTTGGAAAGGCCATTCAAGTTTCCACATAGCTTAATACGTCTCTTCTCAAGGGGATGACTGGGACAAAAGGATATTAAAATTCTTCTTTGTCGTTTTCTTATGATAAATTTCTCTCAGGTTATATCGAAACTGGGACTATATCAACCTTCTTCCCAGATGAAAGTAAAGGGATCATATAAGTTAATCCTGTTAACTAATTTAAAAAAAAACTGTTATTAAACAGGTTAACTAGGACAAAATAAAAGTTTTTTTAAAGACCAGATAAAAATTCAGCAACGTTTCTAAGTCACCTCTCTGAGACATTGCAGCAGTTTACTAATATTGATTTAAACTCTCTGGAGGAACATATTCTTTTGGCTATGTATTTCATCTCCCAGTCAGCACCGGATATTAGGTGCAAACTCCAAAAATTAGAAAAGGGCTCACAAAACCCTCAACTAGAACTATTGGACATGGCCTTTAAAGTCTTTAACAACCGAGAGGAAGAAAGAATGCAGGACTGCAAACATAAGCGGGAAGTGTTTCAGCTTTTATCTACCACTTTAGCAGAGAGAACCACCACTGATAATCTTCCACCCCAAATGGTCAATCACAGAAGGGGTACACAGCCCCTTCCCAGGTTTGTTTCTGATGCCATAAAAATGGGCATATGGTCAAACACTGTCAAGCCCTGCCACTGGCAAAGCCTTGTCCCAAATGCAAACAGCATGAACATTGGGCTCATGATTGCCTCATTCTCCTAGCCGGAGGAGAGCACATGGCTCAAAGGCTTGCTGCAAATGAGGGACACCAGGCACCTTGCATGATCTCAGAAGGGATTCTCTTGGGCTTGCTCTTGTGGAATTGACTCACCCCTGGCTTGGTAGCACCAATGTCTTCGAAACAAACTATTAAACCAACCGAACCTAGGGTGGAAATATCAGTAGCTGGCAAGGTTATATCATTCGTTATTAATATGGGGGCTACATGCTCAGTTCTAGTTGAATTTCCTGGTCCACTCCTTCTTTCACCCCTTTCAGTTGTGGAGGTGCAGGGCATTATATCCAGGCCCCTCACTACAGAGTTACTTCCATGTGTTCTGGGAGATAAAATATTTCAACACTCCTTCTTTGTTATGCCAACGTGTCCAGCTCCATTATTGGGAAGGGACATTATGACAAAAATTGGAACACGTATTTTATTCTTTACCCTGAGCCATCACCACTGTGCTTTTTGGGTGCCTGTTTTTTAGCTTTGGATTCCCCTGATAGTTCTACGGTGGATCCTATCCAAGCACTTCCACAGTATATAAACTTATTGCTTTGGTTACAGCTCTGAGGTTAGGGAAAATGTAAAGAAAGTTGTTGGTATAAGGTATGTTTTGGGTAAGAATGAATAAAGGAAAGAGAAAGAATTGTATAGAAAAGAATCTTGTATGGTACATTTTTGTTCTATAATAGAATGGTTGGTTGTTTAAGGAAAGTATAGAACAAAAACAGAAGGTTCAAGCATGCCAAAAAATGGTATGAGTAGGTCAAATATGGTAGGAGAAATTTTGTGAAAATAAGTGAAAGGAATTCTATAAACACTCGAGGCTACAAAAAAGGTTCTATAAATTTACCAATAATATCAAGTACACTAATGCTAGGCCAACATGCTACTCAAAGACCAGAACATGAGCTTCTTAAATAACAATCTCTAAAAGAATGTTCTTCTTTAAACAATGGAGGGGGGAAGAAAGAGACAAAATTCAACTAGCCTCCCCCACTGTCTTTGTTACAAAAGAGCAAGATTTTTTTTCTCCCCCACTGTCTTTGTTACAAAAAAAAAAAAAAAGCCAGGTGGTTTTTTTTTCCTCCAAAATCTTTGGACTATCATTTTGGCTAAATAAGTGACTTTATTACTGTAATCTTGTGTTATAACACCATGCCTTTAAATTTTTAATACTGAAAATCTTCAAGTTCTTGAATCAGTCTCTCTAGGGTGAGATAAGAAGGAAGCTCCAGGAACTCACCTGCCTCACACCTCTTCCTGAATTCCCTGCAGACCAGGTAAAAGGATTACGATCCACCATAGAATGAATGGCAAAATAGCTGAACTTCGCCCTCTAGCATATCAATTATTGTAAAAGTATATCAAACCTATTATAACAACAAAGGAAACTGTTTTCTCTTGCCAATGTTTACCTGTTTTGAATTATCAATTTAAGCTACAACCTAACTACATGTCTCTAATGTTTTCAATTTTTCTTTCTTCAGACTTTGTCAAAGTGACTGTATTTCCTTGTTGAAGTACAACTATAGATGATTTACAAAGAAATATTTCAACTTACGTGAATGAATTAGAAACTTTGGCTGAACATACATACAATGTATGAGACAACTTTCATTTTTCCAACATTGTTTCCGGGGCAATAGTCTTTTCCATTATCGTTTGCTAATAATTTTTGCCTATGCTCTCGCTGGATGTTTTGTTTTGTTTTATTTTGTTTTGAGTCAGAGTCCCACTCCATTGCCCACACCGGAGGGCAGTGGCACGCTTCCAGCCACCACAGCCTCGACCTGCTGGGCTCCCACGATCCTTCTGCCTCAGCCTTCCAAGTAGCCAGAAGTACAGGTGCGCACTATCATGCCTGCCTAATTTTTGATGTAGCGTAGAGACAAGGTCTCGCCAAGTTGCCCAGGTGGGTCTCGAACCTGCGAGCTCAGGCAATCCACTCGCCTGGCCTCCCAACGTGCTGGGATTACAGGCTGAGCCAGCGAGCTCAGCCCCTGATACTTTGTTAGATCTGAATAGCTTTTGTTTAAGGTACTGCCCTTTCCTGTTCATGCCCTTAAAAATAGATAGGAAGGGACATCACTATGGCTCCATCTCAGCAGGAAGTAGATACAGAAGAATGATCTTCACCCTGTTTCCCAGGATCACAAGAATATTTCCAAGAGCTCAAATGGGGAATGAAAGAACAGCCCGAGAATGGAAAGCCATTTTTCAACTTGTTATTTATTTATTTTTTTTTTGAGTTGGAGTTCACTCTGCATGCAGGTTGGAGTGCAGTGACCACTCCTGGCCACCACAGCCTCAACCTGCTGGGCTCTGGCAATCCTTCTGCCTCAGCCTGCCAAATAGCTGGAACTACAGGCATGCACTTCCACACCCGGCTAATCTTTTAATTTATTGTGAGATGATGTCTAAGTTGCCCAGGTGGGTCTCAAACCCGTGGACTTAGGCAATCCACTCACCTCAGCCTCCCAAAGCATGGGATTACAGGCTGAGCCACTGAGCCCAGCTGTTCATCTTGTTCTTATACCCTGACACAATGATGAGAAAGCAGAAGCTATGCTTTTGGAGAAATGGACACTTTAGGTATAATTAACTTTACTGATTTTGTCTTTTCAGAAAAAGACTTCCAGGTATCAGAGGTATCTCAAAGTGGCAATCTAGCTTGCCTAGAGTAAAGGGAATTTACAAGGCCTAAGACATCAGGCATTGGGTAAGGACTGTAAAAGTCATGAAACTTGTACTTACAAATGTTATCACCACTCAGAGGGAGAGCAGGTGGGAATTTGATCTTCCAGTAAATTGAGCACAATCTACAAGGAAGCCAAGGATCCCCAAAGCTACCCACCGGGAATGCCTAGGAGATAAGGGGAGGTACACCCTCCATTTGTCTAAGGAATGTCATTTGGGAAGGTGCAGGAGAATTAGAATCCTTGTCTCGCCCTTCTCTAGGGGCTATGATAATGTAGGTGGACATTAAAGGCTCTCAGTATCACAGGATCTCCAAGACATCCACAGGTGGTCAATAAGGAAGTCACAGCAGTAACGGCAGTCACATGCAACATCTCCAAGAAAAGAATTTAAGCCCGGACTCTGGGGGATTTTGATGCCACACTCACCTAGAGTGTAGGCCCACTCCCTGTTTGTGGGGCGTGAACTTTTCTTAAATATATCTTTCTTGGGAGCCAGCCATGGAAGCCTGCCTGCTGACAAAGTCCAGGGGGCTGAAGAGCCCAGGACGCAAAGCGAGCCTGGGCAGCTGAAACCCTTACTTCTTCCATTTTTGTTATGAATGTAGCTGGAAAATTTTGTACAGTCTGAAAGCAAAAAACAAAACTTCAATTCACATCATCCATTGCCCCATACATAGAAGTCAAACAGTATTTTATGAGAAAAGGTTGTTTCTATCGTTCCCCTATCTGGCTATGCCCCGACCTCCTAGTGCTAGGCCTCACTGTCGCTTTATCTAGTGTTATGACTGAAAAACTCGCAATGGAAACAGGAAGCGTTCTTTCTGATGCCCATAGAAAACTCCTTAATCTTGCCAAAGAGTCATGAGCAAAACCCTAAACATCAGGTGTGGATATATAATTGCTTGGTAGAGTTACTTTTTTAATTAACAATTAATTAGAGTTCCCAGAATGTTATTTTGCCCCAGTTACTATGATTTGTATTGTGGCTTGTGTGTTAGGATATAGTTACAAGTCATTAACCATACTTGAGTCTTTAACATAAGAAAATAAGCATTTTTATATTATTGTGTTGTTCTTGCTATACAGAATTAGTATTGTAGAATAACCTAAGCCTGATTTAAGTATATATTATTCAATAATCTTTAAACTGTGTTAATCATTGTACAAATGATTTGTAAACTTGTTTTTACAGTTTAAGTTAAAGCAAATTTGGTGGATGAAACATTCCTAGACATAATTAGATTAAGTTTTGTAAACTGAGGAAATTAACATCTTTAGTATGTAACATTCTTTTAAAACTTATCATATGATTCATTTGCTGAGAAATTGTGGACTATATATAAACTACTTGTTCTGTTTTTTTGTAATCTCAGTCAAGGTTATTGATTAAGTTACTGGTTACATCTTGTAGGAATTTTCTTTGTCCTTTCCCTTATACGAATAATATAAAAGCTCACTGTTAGCTGACAATAAACGGCATCTGGCATCTTTCCTGCAACAGAGTCAGGTGTCCAAACTTTCTCTCTTTCACTTATGCCATCTCTCCTTCAGGAAACCCTGGTCTGCTGGAGCTGGCCTCCTGCACATCTTTTCTTCTCTCACTTTTGTGTGTTGCAATTTTTTGCAATTTACTTAGATCTCTGGGTTTCCAGCATGCACCTTTGGCTTGCCAGCCCCGGCAGTGCTGCACGCTTCACCTCCTTCGCCTTTCCACCCTCACCCTGTCCATCTAAACCCTAACATATACTTCATCACACTAAGAAAGTTCATAGAATCTGATTAACTAAGGAATTTATATTAATAACAAAAAGGTGTTCCATTTTTAAAAATTTCCCTGCATCTACAGATTATCATATGATTTTTCTTCTTTGTTCAGTTAATGTAGTGGATAGTATTGACTGATTTTCAAATGCTAAACCTAATTGAGGTCCTGGCACTCTACTAGATCATGATATATTTTTAAAAATTTGTTGCTAGATTCTGAATGCTAACATATCAGAATAATCTTTGCACCCATTATCATGAGAAATATGGGATGTTCAAAAAATCAAGGGGGACAGCTGAGTAATGCATACAATGGGCTTGCAAATATGCAGATGTGTTGATATTTAAAAAGGTCTTCTCACATACATAGCTGTAACTCAGGCAAAGACTTTTCAACCATTAGAAACATATCCCATTGGGGTTTTTTTAAAAGTTTTGAGTGGCTAAATTTTCATTCTTTTTTGTTTGGTAGAGTCAGGTCTCACTATGCTGTCTAACTTGGTCTCAAACTCCTGGGATCAAGCAACTGCCTTGGTATCCCAAAGTTCTGGGATTTTGCTCTGCCTGGGAGTTTCACTTTTAAAAAATGAAAAGAAGCCAGGCTCGGTGGCTCAGCCTGTAATCCCGCATTTTGGGAGGCTGAGGTGAGTGGATTGCCTGAGCCTGTGGGTTCAAGACTCGCCTGGGCAACTTGGCGAGACCTCATCTCGACAATAAATTAAAAAATTATCCGGGCATAGTAGCGTGCGCCTGTAGTTCCAGCAACTTGGAAAACTGAGCAGAGGGATCGCCGGAGCCCAGCAGGTCGATGCTGCGGTGGCCGGGAGCAGCCACTGCACTCCAGTCTGGGTGACAGAGTGAGACTCCTGGTAAAAAAAAAAAAGAAAAGAAAAGAATTACAGAAATTGATTTTCATAACGGAGGCACAACATTGTGAACTGTCCATTTAAAAGATTTAAGATGGTAAATTTTGTTATGCATATGCTGTCACAATAAAAAATACAGAGAAAACAAAGATAAAAAAACAAAGAATAAGCCGGGTTCCGAGGCTCAGCCTGTAATCCCATGCCCTTGGGAGGCTGAGGTGAGTGGATTGCCTGAGCCCACTGGTCCAAGACCGACATGGGCAACAAGACCTCATCTCTACAATAAAAATTTTAAAAAACCAGCTGGGTGTGGTAGTGCATGCCTGTAATTCTAGCTACTTGGAAGACTGAGGTGGAAGGATCACTGAAGCCCAGCAGGTCGAGGCTGAGGTGGCCGGGAGCGGCCACTGCACTCCAGTGTGGGTGACAGAGTGAGGCTCCAACACAAACAAACAAACAAAAACATTCAAAGCAACAACAACAACAAAAAGGATAAAGATTTGGGTGACTATCTCTGCCCTTTTCCTCACTAACATCCCAAATTTTCTATTAGGGCACCCCTCTCTTTCAAGCTTCTCTCAGCAGGCGGAACAAGATTCCCATTTATGTGCCAGCATAACCGATAAGATTGGGACCAAAAATAAACTTTCTATTAACCAGAGTTCTCCCAAACAGCTTTCTCTCTACAATTCAGAAAAGTGGCTTTTTCATCTTATATCTCAAACTCCTCTGTCACCAATTGATTTTGACTCATGATAATTTCATCCAAGATGTTATGGTTTTATGTTAATCTCACTAATTTCATCTTCTGATAGAATTTGTTCCTAGAACTAAGGTCAACATGAAGATTGCTATTATCTGGTTAGGACTGCCCAAGAGATC
>NW_007235534.1:0-1058 GCF_000164805.1 Carlito syrichta | reverse complement strand
TCTCACACTGTTGCCTTAGGAGCTGAAGTAAAGTTTGTTGCTAGGTGGGCGGGGCAATGGAAGTCTCTGCCTGGAGAATGGCAATGCAGTTTAAGCAGATCTGTTTTTCTCCGCTTGTCTGGGTCCTCTGGCTTGGGGTCTCACACCGAGTGCCTCAGCCAGGGTGGACCCGGAGTTCCAGAGCTCCAAAGTTCCAAAGGGCAGGCTCTAAAGAGCGAGAGTGGCGCTGGGACCCTACAGAGGACTTCAGCCAGAAATGGAACCGGCGTCTCTGAAGGGTGGGTGCCCAGAGCCTCCCTGTGTGACCGGCGGCTTGATGCCGGGTGCCCGGGCTGGAGACAATGCCTCTCTCATTTCTAAGAACTGAAAAAGGTGTTATTTTTAAGATTTTATTTTTAAAATAAAACAATTATTTTAAAAAGATATATGCAACCCTAGCTAACAAATGTAGGAAATGACAAAGAATGTCAGTCTTATCCCCTCTGGCACCTCACATCAGAAAATCTTCTTCCTCAACTCCTTCCTCCCCTGTGCCCACCTTTCACAACACCATTCTAAAAATCTGTTAGGGAAACTCGTCTCCTCATTCCCTAAGGTGGCTTCAAGAGCTCCTTGCACCTCAGACTTGGGTGAACTCCTCAGACTGACACTAAGTCCTGCATGTCCAGTCCCTTCCTGTCCATTTGTTGCCTTCATTCTCGCAATACTGGGCTCACCTCCTCCTAGCACAGAAGCCACCAGTTGATCCTCACACTCCCCCCTACCTCCAAAGCCTGCTAAGCTCCTGCACATGACTCTCCAACCAAAAAGTCCTTCATGGTAAATGATGTGGCTGGCCCCTCAGAATCCTACGGGGCCAACTCACATCTTGGCTCTGAAGGCATCCTTTTTTTTTTTTAGTTGGAGTCTCACTCCATCGCCCAGACTGGAGTGCAGTGGCCACTCCCTGGCCACCGCAGCCCCAACCTGCTGGGCTCCTGCGATTCTTCTGCCTCAGCCTTTCCAAGAAGCCGGGAACTACAGGTGCATACTACCACACCGGGTTAATTTTGTTTTTT
>NW_007235533.1:0-3458 GCF_000164805.1 Carlito syrichta | reverse complement strand
TCCCAGCACTTTGCAGGCCAAGATGAGAGGATTGCCTGAGCTTACAGTTTCGAGACCAGCTTGGGCAACTTGGTGAGACCTAAGTTCTATAATAAATAAAAAAATTAGCCAGATCTGGTGATGCACACTACTTGAAAGGCTGAGACAGAAGGATCACCTGAGCCCAGCAGATCGAGTCTATGGTGGCCATGAGTGTGCCACTGTATTCCAGCCTGGGTGACAGAGTGAGACTCCAACTCAAAATAAATAAATATAATGAATAAATAAAATTAAGTTAAAAATAGAATTAAAAATTCTAATGAATACTCATCATATAAAAAGGCAGTGATTATATGTGGCAAATTTAAGGAGAAAAGACATTCCGTATCTAAGATTGCTATATGCCTGCCTAATTGCGCTCAACATCTATTTTGGATTATTACTGTCACTGCTAATTGTACCCCTATTCTTTATTTTTTAGATATTTCCTTGCCAGCTGTTTGCCTTCATGCAGTAACTGGTTTTTTTGTTTATATGTAATCATTCCCTGGGTTTTCTGTAGTTTTTCAGAGATTCACTTCACATAATTCCCATTCACAAGAACATATATCCTATTAGGTCTGTTACAAAAGTGTTGACATCCCTGAAGACACACGGAATCAATTAGCGTGACTATTGGAATAAATTGGAATTAATTAAGAGCAAGTAATGGATAAGACAGGAGATTCGTAACATGTTTTTTAGACACTCTTTTTCCACTGAAGTTTGCTATGTTAATGGCCTATATATTCTCTTGAACTAATGTCAATCACAGTATTCCCTTTCTTTAAGTAATTTGTTTTTGGAGAAATATTCATAGTCATCTCAGTGCCACTATATATCACCATAATTTTGAATTCCATTTTTATCTGAAAATAAAAAACAAAATAGCACATATAAAAACATGTCTGCTTTTATTCATCTTAATAATATTCATTATTCATTTTATTCATCTCGTGATTTATTTTAATTAGCTATTGATGTCCTCTTACATGTCCTTATCATTCTAGTAAGAGGTACAATTTTTAGATAAGCAAGCATTGTTAGTATGAAGGAATATTCAGTAATGAATTAACCACTTTTAGTTTTAAAACTAATCCAACACATACTTCCTATTTAACATTAACATCTGTCACCGTGCAGTTTCTTGTAATTGTTAAAGAAGCTGACAATATGAGGAAAATGCAATTTAAAACATTTGCAATGTCAAATAATCTCATTTAGAAATATGAAGGATTTCATTTGGTTGATGAAAATGATGAGACTAATGATGATGATGGAAAACCATTTCAATCACACACAAAGCTGTTGACAAATGAAAATTCAGAAACAATGAAAGGACATTGACAAGAGTACTGATACATTAGGTGTTAGGTGCTTATAAAGGGAGTGGTTTGAGATGAAAAGATTAAATGATCTGAGAAAATAATTGAAGTCTTTGTATAATTGATATGTATTTGGTAAGGATGCTTCAAAATCAAATATAAGTGAAAGATATCATAGTTTACTTTTATATATTTTTGTTGAAAACAACTCAATGTAGACAAAAATCAATGCTTAATCAAGAGTCTGCTTAAGATCATAAACTCGAGAACTAAACTGTTTGAGTTCTCTCTGTACTTGCTTTCTCATCTATAAATTGTGAATAATTACAGTACTTTTCTCATAGGGTTGTTGTTGTGGGGGCTAATTAAGTTTGTACAAATATAGTCTGTAGGATAGTACCAGTCACACTGTAAGTTCAATACAAGTGTTTGGTTTTGTTTTTGCTAAGAATTAGTGAATAGTGCAATTCTATCCTAAATTTTATTATACATAAATTGATGTTTATGTATTCTTGTGTCTTTAATAGGATCTCTCTTTTCTCATTATCATACTCTTTTTCCCAAATCATAGTCTTTTCCCACTATTTACTATGAAATTACATTTTAAATCAACTCACTTAAAGGCCTCAATCCAGTACTAATTATTTTCAAAAATAGAAATATACACTTTATCATAAACATGTGTTCTATATTTTACCAACTGATTATAGTCAAAATAATAGCCTGAATGTTCATTATTTATATATTAGTTGTAGATATTCCTCCTTAATTTTAAAATGTGTTCATGTGTTACATAACTTTATTTGCTTGCCTGAAGAATGTCTAACTTCTCACCTGCTGTGTATGTATGTTGGAATAACTTATAGGCAGAAAAATATGGAGACTCTTAAAATACAAAGGCTCTCTCAAAATACAGAAAGTAGGACATTTGACAGAGTAGCTCTATTTTTTAAAATACTGATGCACAAGAGAGCTTTTCCTCCAATTCCTCTATATATGCATACACACAGATATTCACACACATGCATACATGTACAGGACCATATATCTGATGTACTTTCTACAAATTTAACATCTCTTTTTTTGTGACCTTTTGTATTTTTATCCTAATTTAATTGTGTTAATTTTCATCCCTCTGTTCATTGAGAAGTTTTATTCCAGCGTATTAGAGATAGCTCTTTCAAATAGAGATTTTTGCTTTAAACTCAGCAAAACACTTTCACTTATCACATTTCACTTAACAAATTCATATGCTATATTTTTGGGTTTTTTGTCTGACTCAAAATAGAGAATAAAATGAAATATAGCATATTAGAAATAAATGAACATAAAATAATAAATAAATGAACATAATATAATAATAATAAATAATTCTCTGTTAAGAAACAAAATGAATTACAAGGAAAGTAAAAGCAGGTCAACTTAGCACCATCATTAGCAGCAAAATATAGTGAAAATGGTACTCATAGCTCTTACCTTGATCACTAAAGCTTTTTTAAAGTTTGAAAGAAATTAAAAATTCAGTTACTAATTACCAGTGAAGGACTACACAGGCTCTAAACAGAAGTTTAGTCTACCAAATCATGGACATAATTGTATTATTTTGATAATAAATATGTTTGGAAGCATGAACTTTTCTTGATCTCAGGAAGATGGCCTATATGATGGAGATGTACTCGTCAAGAGCTCAGGTGGAGTAAAATAAGTGACAGCAGGAGGAGTGGTTTTCAATTTTGTATAACTATGCCAGTACAAGCCTGCCTACTTAAATGCTTCTTAGAACTGCAGACTTACTCTTTCTAGTAGGTAATGTAAGATAGCAGTAAGATCACCTCAGCTCTTCTCATACTTACCATTGCTACTTGGGATAAACAGTGGAAGAAGACAAGACCAAATTCACTTTTCTAGTATCCTGGGAAGGTGGGGCAGAGATCATAATCAACAAGGGGGACTGTTTCATTTGCTAGTCTTATTGCCCTTGCCTGTGTCCAAGATAGCTGACTTTTCCAAGTGAAATTAAATAAGGATTTAACAGATACTCTGCTATGACTAGAATAAAAATATAAATTTTACTTTGCCATATGTTTATCTTTTTCTCATTTTTAATATTGATAA
>NW_007235532.1:0-1190 GCF_000164805.1 Carlito syrichta | reverse complement strand
GCATATATAGAGGAAGTGGAGGAAAAGCTCTCTTGTGCATCAGTATTTTAAAAAATAGAGCTACTTTGTCAAATGTCCTACTTTCTGTATTTTGAGAGAGCCTTTGTATTTTAAGAGTCTCCATATTTTTCTGTCTATAAGTTATTCCAACATACATACACAGCAGGTGAGAAGTTAGACATTCTACAGGCAAGCAAATAAAGTTATGTAACACATGAACACATTTTAAAATTAAGGAGGAATGTCTACAATTAATATATAAATAATGAACATTCAGGCTATTATTTTGACTATAATCAGTTGGTAAAATATAGAACACATGTTTATGATAAAGTGCATATTTCTATTTTTTAAAATAATTAGTACTGGATTGAGGCCTTTAAGTGAGTTGATTTACAAATGTAATTTCATAGTAAATAATGGGAAAAGAGTATGATTTGGGAAAAAGCATATGATAATGAGAAAAGAGAGATCCTATTAAAGACACAAGAATACATAAACATCAATTTATGTATAATAAAATTTAGGATAGAATTGCACTATTCACTAATTCTTAGCAAAAACAAAACCAAACACTTGTATTGAACTTATAGTGTGACTGGTACTATCCTACAGACTATATTTGCACAAACTTAATTAGCCCCCACAACAACAACCCTAAAGTACTGTAATTATTCACAATTTATAGATGAGAAAGCAATACAGAGAGAACTCAAACAGTTTAGTTCCAGAGTTTATGATTTTAAGCAGACTCTTGATTAAGCATTGATTTTTGTCTACATTGAGTTATGTTTTCAACAAAAATATACAAAACTATGATATCTTTCACTTATACTTGATTTTGAAGCATCCTTACCAAATACATATAAATTATCCAAAGACTTCAATTATTTTCTCAGATCATTTAATCTTTTCATCTCAAACCACTCCCTTTATAAGCACCTAACACCTAATGTATCAGTACTCTTGTCAATGTCCTTTCATTGTTTCTGAATTTTCATTTGTCAACAGCTTTGTGTGTGATTGAAATGGTTTTCCATCATCATCATTAGTCTCATCATTTTCATCAACCAAATGAAATCCTTCATATTTCTAAATGAGATTATTTGACATTGCAAATGTTTTAAATTGCATTTTCCTCATATTGTCAGCTTCTTTAACAATTACAAGAAACTGCACGGTGACAGATG
>NW_007235531.1:0-1044 GCF_000164805.1 Carlito syrichta | reverse complement strand
GTATCAGGTTATCTATCTTCTTTTATTCAGTATTTTCCACTAATCAGCAAGTCTCTAAGATCTTTATGTGCACATTTCATCTGCTGCTCCCAACTCTGGAATATTAGCTTCTGCCACTTTACTTCCCCTCTGTCCTACAGTTGACGTTCGGACTGTCATAGGTCACCAACACCACAAAAAGTAGAGTGTTATGGGCCCATGTTAATTTTTTTCTAGGTTACGTACCAATGAATTGTCCCTTAGATAAACCTAATTTTACTCAACATTGTCAGATTGTTCTTTTTGTATAAAGAATGCAGCTTTTACTCTCCAACAACAGAGACTGTGGAAACACATTTCTCACAAACACCTTTCTCACAAACACATTAACGACTTGGTGTTTTAATGTTTTGCAGGAACTGCTACTTCTAAAAAAAAGTGGTTGTGGAAGGAGCTTCCTTATTCAATGCTTTCTAATTTCTGATGGTGTCTCTTCTCCTGAGTCACCTTACAATGTGGTTCGGAGAGTCATTCCCTGATGTTTAGACTGATTTATGTCTTCACCTTTCCAGCAGTTTGTAAGTTTGCTTCCAATAAATTTCTTTGTGTCTCAACTATTTGAGTGTGTTCTATTTTTCCTCATAAAAATCTTAAGAAGAAATACCACAGCAATATCACATTTGAGTGTGTATCTTTCCCTGATAACTGATCCCATGAGCACAAAGATGGTAAGTACAGACTCTGGACACTGCTAAGTGAGGGAAGGAGGAGAAACGAGGGCCACACAACTACACACTGGGACCAGATCAACTATCAGGGGAGAGAGAGCTCACTAGAAGCCCAAACTCACCTGCAGTAATTAATTTATGTAATAAATACTCACATGTACCCCACAACTCTAAAATAAAATAATAAATATTCCCCATTTTTCAGCTTATGTTACTGTGCTTTTTTTTTAAACAACCAAAAACATTAGTTTAGATTACCTTAATGAAATGGATTTAAGTTATTTGCACTAATGTCAGAACATAAAATATTTAATTAGGAAGCTAGAAAAAAAGAGAG
>NW_007235530.1:0-732 GCF_000164805.1 Carlito syrichta | reverse complement strand
TATTTATTGTAGAGATGAGGTATCCCCAAGACGCCCAGGCTGTTCTTGAACCCATGGACTGTAGGCGATCTCTCTCTCTTTTTTTCTAGCTTCCTTATTAAATATTTTATGTTCTGACATTAGTGCAAATAACTTAAATCCATTTCATTAAGGTAATCTAAACTAATGTTTTTCGTTGTTAAAAAAAAAAGCACAGTAACATAAGCTAAAAAAATGGGGAATATTTATTATTTTATTTTAGAGTTGTGGGGTACATGTGAGTATTTACTACATAAATTAATTACTGCAGGTGAGTTTGGGCTTCTAGTGAGCTCTCTCTCCCCTGATAGTTGATCTGGTCCCACTGTGTAGTTGTGTGGCCCTCGTTTCTCCTCCTTCCCTCACTTAGCTGTGTCCAGAGTCTGTACTTACCATCTTTGTGCTCATGGGATCAGTTATCAGGGAAAGATACACACTCAAATGTGATATTGCTGTGGTATTTCTTCTTAAGATTTTTATGAGGAAAAATAGAACACACTCAAATAGTTGAGACACAAAGAAATTTATTGGAAGCAAACTTACAAACTGCTGGAAAGGTGAAGACATAAATCAGCCTAAACATCAGGGAATGACTCTCCGAACCACATTGTAAGGTGACTCAGGAGAAGAGACACCATCAGAAATTAGAAAGCATTGAATAAGGAAGCTCCTTCCACCAACCACTTTTTTTTAAGAAGTAGCAGTTCCTGCAAA
>NW_007235529.1:0-2191 GCF_000164805.1 Carlito syrichta | reverse complement strand
AGTGTGTATGTAGAATATAGACTGCTTTTAAATGGTCTGGTTTGTCTATGTGTGGTTTTCCCTGTCATATTTTTACAAAATTGAGCATTGTAAGACATATTACATGTTTTTATCTTGTTGATGGCTTATTTGCAGCATCATGAACCTTGACTAAAGGGTTTTAGGGAATAGTGGAAGGTGAGTCTGTGAAAAAAAATGGTGGTGAGTTGCACTGTGCACCCCAGTGTAAAGTATAGATGTCGCTGTCAGCCCCACTTGACCAGAATTGACTTTGTTCTTTTTCTCCTAGTGAGTTCTTTTCTCACTGCCTTCTCTTGTCACTGTGATAATGTACATTCAAGCTCATTTGTTAATAATTTATATGTGGACTAATCTGGTTTGGAAGAGTCAATGTTGCATCTAGTGTAAGACCTATATAATTGGGAGAAGCTCTAATTAATTTCCTTGGTGGTAAGATTTAGGGAGGACTTGATCAACTTGTTCAGGTACTTTTCTAATGCCATTGAGTAGGTGGTGTGTGATACAAGATACCAAGGTATGAGAAGATAAACTTTAGATGGGACCACTAAAGACAAATATTGCATTTATGGACCTATTTCTCCATGTCTTTCAGTAATACTTCTAGTGCTTATTTCTGAATTTTCTCAGCAATTGTGTTTGGGAGGGTGATGCTTATTTGACAAGAAATAGGAAAAGGTATGACAGTTTAGAGATACGTTTATGCTACCTAAAGTTTTTCAAGGTTTCTCTTTTGTTTTTCCTTGTGGTGAGCTTCAACCTCAAACAGCCTACTTCCATCATATTAGACTGTAATATGAGGCTATCAACATAAACTAAGTATCTATAAGCCAGACCAGTCTGTGTTTTCTCTATGTTCCCATGAGAAACAAGGAAATTCATAGCCACTACAGGTTAGGGTGGATTGTATAAGATGGGGAGGATTTTGATAAGATTATTTCTGAGAGCAATAAAGTGTTTACATAGTCAAATAATCAGTTCTCTCATTCAATTCTATTTAAGACAAATTCATATTATAGTTTGACCTGTTCTGGTAACAATCCTCTAGAACTATTTTCTTTCCACCTTTTCAGTCACTTACTCTAGCCTGTACTCAGTGTCTAATATACATCTTCAGTGTTTGAGAAAGACTCTAAAGAGCTTGAATCTAACATTTTGTAACTTAGCATGAAGTTTAACCCTGACGTAAGGCTTGAGTTCTTCTAGTAAAAATGTTGTCTTGTCTTAGAGATCCACCCTCTAAAT
The DNA here is from genome assembly GCF_000164805.1 of Carlito syrichta. Taxonomy (NCBI): domain Eukaryota; kingdom Metazoa; phylum Chordata; class Mammalia; order Primates; family Tarsiidae; genus Carlito; species Carlito syrichta. The sequence goes on along the minus strand of NW_007235529.1, from coordinate 928 downwards.
TTTTTTTTTAAGTTGGGGTCTCATTCTGTCACCCAGACTGGAGTGCAGTGGCCAGTCCCAGCCACTGCAGCCTCAACTTGCTGGGCTCTGGTGATCCTTCTGCCTCAGCCTTCCAAGTAAATGGAACTACAGACACACACCACCATGCCTGGCTAATTTTTGATTTATTGTAGAGATGAGGTCTTGCCAAGTTGCGCAGGTGGGTCTCAAACCTACAGGCTTAGGCAATCCACTCAACTTGGCCTCCCAAAGAGCTGGGTTTACAGGCTGAGCCACCGAGACTGGTCCACCCTCTAAATTTTAAACCCATCTGGATGACCTTGACTGGTGTATCATAATCAGTGCTTCTACTGGTGAGATTTTTTTGTTTTCAACTGTCTGTGTAGTCTTTTTTTTTTTTTTAATTAATGACTAGAATCCCTTAAACCCCTACATGGTATTTGGAAACTTTCCAGATACTGGTGGATTTGATGGTATCAACTTCTTGTTGGTTTGTTGCTCCAAATATCCCTTGCTCCTATAATTTCTATTACACTTTACTACATACTTATGAAGGCATTGTTCTAACTTGTGTTGAACACATTCTCACCCAAAGCCTTACTCTTTGTCAGTTCCTATACTTTCTAGATACCTTATTATGCCTAGGTCTGCATTTACTCGGGTCAGCTATAATTGAGTTTGTTCTTACTGCAGGCTTCTGTCTTTTAGAAAATGGAAGTAAGACCCATATAGCTTTTCTAGCTTCTGATAGATTTAGGTCAAATTTTGTATGTTGTCATGCATGGACATACTGGTACCATTTATGCTTTTTGATCACTCTATGCCTATTGGATTTTTCCCCCAAAATTCTGAGAGCATATTATAATTTAATGTAAACTTTAAATGTTTCTAATTGTAGTCAGGAAATTATGTTATGCTAACTTGTTTT
>NW_007235528.1:0-846 GCF_000164805.1 Carlito syrichta | reverse complement strand
CTAGCCTGTACTCAGTGTCTAAAATACATCTTCAATGTTTGAGAAAGACTCTAAAGAGCTTGAATCTAACATTTTGTAATTTAGCATGAAGTTTAACCCTGACGTAATGTTTGAGTTCTTCTAGTAAAAATGTTGTCTTGTCTTAGAGATCCACCCTCTAAATTTTTTTTTTTTAAGTTGGGGTCTCACCCTGTCACCCAGACTGGAGTGCAGTGGCCGGTCCCAGCCACTGCAGCCTCAACTTGCTGGGCTCCGGTGATCCTTCCGCCTCAGCCTTCCAAGTAACTGGAACTACAGACACATGCTACCATGCCCGGCTAATTTTTGATTTATTGTAGAGATGAGGTCTCGCCAAATTGCCCAGGTGAGTCTCGAACCCGTGGGGTCAGGCAATCCACTCACCTCAGCCTCCCAAAGGTGCGAGATTACAGGCTGAGCCACCAAACCCGGCTACTAATTTTTTATTTATTGTAGAGATGAGGTCTTGCCAAGTTCACCAGGTGGGTCCCCAACCCGTAGGCTCATTCAATCCACTCACCTCAGCTGGGATTACAGGCTAAGCCACAGAGTCCAGCTGAATAGACACTTCTGAAAAGAACATACACGTAGCTAACAGACTTATGAAAGAACATTCAGCCTCACACATCATCAGAGAAATGGATGTGAAAACCACATTGAGATACCACCTAACCACAGTAAGAGTGGACATCATTAATAAAACAAACAACAGATGCTGGTGAGGATGCAGAGAAAAAGGAACACTTCTACACTGCTGGTGTGAATGCAAATTTGTGCAACTTCTTTAGAAGACAGTGTGGCGAATTCTGAAAGAACTAGAAATTGACC
>NW_007235527.1:0-678 GCF_000164805.1 Carlito syrichta | reverse complement strand
CACTCTATGAAAAAGATACCTCCACATGCATGGTTATTGCAGCATTATTTACTATCACACAAAAGCGAACCAATCATGCTGCCCATCAAAAGAGGACTAGATTTTAAAAAACTGTGGTACATACACACAATGAAATATCACGTAGCCATAAATAAGGACAAAATTATGAACTTCACAGCAACTTGGATGTACTTAGAGGCTATAATACTAAAACAAAGAACTGAGTATCACATGTTCTCACTCAGATGCGGACCTTGAACAACTAGTGTAATACTATAAGAAAGGAATTAGAAGTAGTGGGAAACTGCCAGGCAAGGGTGGGGACTGGATTGGCAGTAGTGGGAAACAGCCAATGGGGGTGGGGGGACACCTCATCAGCAAGGGCACCTAAATAATGAACATTTGTATACCTAACCCTGAATTGTATCCCCAACATATTTAAAATAAAAAAATGTAAAAAACAAAACACACTCTGCTCTTTTTTGGGGGGGAAGGTAAATAATACCAGACATAATATAAACAAAATATATAACATACAGAGAGAACCTTGCATAATGTAAACTATGAACTTTGGTTAATGATCTGTCAAAGCTGGTTCATGAGTTGTAACAAATGGCCCCCATTGATTTGGAATGTCGATAGTAGTGGAGGCTGTTTGGGAGGGAAAGTAAGTGTGGG
>NW_007235526.1:0-849 GCF_000164805.1 Carlito syrichta | reverse complement strand
GTGTACCAAAAAAGCTATCATCAAGTTTTTAAATAAAACATTTGTGTCTGTTTGTCTTAAGAGGCCCACGATTTGTTTGTATGTTTGTTTGTTTTCTTTACCTGCATTTAACAAATATTATTGCTGGGATTTAATTACTCAATATACTTAACAATTCTGGGTGCCTACCTCAATTTTATATCAACAACTCAATCAGCTCTCTTATTTCCCTTCTCCAACCATCTGTATAATATTTTCACATAGATGCTCATTGCCAGTATGCCCAGAGCTAAGCCCTTTATCTTCAAACTGTCCCAAAGACGCTTTCGTACAAACCTCTGTTTCCATCAAAAGCTAAGCTAACAAAAAACGACCAACCAAAGAGATCAATCCTTCAATTACTTAACTTAAATTCTGAGATCTTTCTTTTCTTCTGTCATCATATAAATTCAGCCACCACACTTTACTTACTCTTCACTCTCACTGACCTTGGGTTAGGTACCTCTTGAATTTACTTATGTTTCTCAACAAAATGTTCTGATAACATTCTGAGAAAAAAGGGGGGAAATTGTTCTGAGATCTATTTTTAAAATTACTTACAACATCTATGAATTACACAGTGTTTGCTCAGGACAATGTCATTTATAACTACTGACTTGAAATAGTGTTTCAGAAGATGTAAATAAAAAGATAAAATATTTAAGTTAATTATTTTGTAAAATTTCTGATTTGCAATTAATTAGACACTTAGCATGTATACACTTCATACATTTCTCATGTAGCTTGTTAAACAGATTTATAAAAGAGGTGTATTGATTTCAGTCAAGGAATGTAATGCTTATAGAATTTGAGTAAATTGTTCAAGATTAT
>NW_007235525.1:4358-7533 GCF_000164805.1 Carlito syrichta | reverse complement strand
CTGCTTCCAGCTCAAACATTTAATGAGTTTATCAGAAGTTTATGAATAATGCCCATTTGATTTCTAATATAGAAAGTCTAAATTTGTAGTTAAGCATCTAGCCTGAAAATAAAGATATGTATTAAAGAGTCATTTTTTGTTAGAAATTTCTCTTTCATGCTATAATTTGATGGTAGTTTGTAAGCCATAATATAAAGTTAATAATGTAGTTGTTTTGTTGCTCTAAAGTATGTATTATAAATATAATAGGCATTCTCTAGACATAAATGTTCTTGGTAACAATAGTAATACTGTTTTGTAGGTATTTTCCCGAATTTCTCTATGTATTTCTTTTTATTTATTGCTAATAGCCAATCTTTGGAATAGAATAAGTTTAGTTCAGCAAAGATAGAACAAATGACCCTGAAAACTAGCATATTTTTATGCTTTAACAAAATTACATGATTCGCAATGGTCCATCTCCATAATTATAAAACTAGAATTATCCATAATATATTCAGGAATGAAATAAATAAAGAGAAACCACATTTTGCATATTTTGGTGTTTAGGTATGATAAACAGAGGAAGGGATTACTTTATAAAACAAACTCTAAAATGTGCAGCTTATTTGGTTATTAAAAAACAAAACAGCGGCAACAACGAAAACCTCTCTGGTTGGAAACAAATTGAAGATACTTAGAGGTGACAGACTTCTGTAAGCACTATTTTCTCTCTCAGAGTCACATGAAATATGTGGATCACCAATCATATTTATAACCCTGTAGCCAAGAAAGAAGCACCAATGCTGAACCCTCATAGTCATACACTTATCAAAGGACACACTAGGAGTCTCGAAATTTGAAACAAATACAAAATCTCCACTTCTTCCAGATAATTATAGCATCACCATAATTAAACTTTTATGGAGTTCTGAGGACAAGCCAAGTGTTCTTTTAAGTACTTTTTTTTTAATTGGCATCTCACTCTGTCACCCAGGATGGAGTGCAGTAGCACACTCACAGTGACCCCAGCATCCACCTGCTGGGCTCTGGTGATCCTTCCACCACAACCTTCCAAGTAGCCAGAACTAGGAGTGCACTACCATACTTTGCTAATTTTTTATTTATTGTAGAAAGGAGGCCTCACCAAGTGGCCTGGCTGGTCTCAAACTCACGAGCTCAGGCAATCTTCTCTCCTCGTCCTCCCAAAGTGCTGGGATTATAATCTGAATCACTGAGCCAGGCCTTTTATGTGCTTTTCATGTATAAACTCATTTAGTTTGCACAATCCTCTGAGGAGGGCTATCTCCTTAGATGCATGGTACAGGCATAAAAAGAGAGGGAAGATAAACATTTTTTGCAGATGAAAGAGACAGTGTCTGGTTTGAGCCAAGAAAGTTTGACTTGCTTCAGGCTTATACAGCCTCTTTGTGTAAATTCCCTATGTGGGAGAGTCTGCTAAACACATGCACATGTGTACATACTGTAGCTCTGCACACAAATGTGGAGAGCTATGCTTGCTAGTAAATACACTGTACTGGTCTTGATCTTTCAAGTAGAAATTTTGAATCAAACATTTAGGTAAGATTTTACTTGATATTTTGTTTGGCCTGCAAAAATACAGTGTATATGCTCAGAACAGACAAAAGTTGCATTTATATACTGTATCATTAATAATTATAAATGACAAGCTTAACTGTGTTTACATATATATACATATGTCATTATGTATATGCATTTATCTGCAATGGACTGAATGTGTCCTCCTAAAATTCATAAGTTAAAATCCTAACCTCCTGCTGTGATAGTATTAGGAGGTGGGGGCTTTGTAAAATGACTAGGTCCTGAGAGTGGAGCCCTTGTGAATGGGATTAATGCTGCTATAGGAGAGATCCTAGAAGATTCTCTCTTCATCTTTTCACTATGTGAGGACATAGCAAGAAATCCACAGTCTGCAACCTGTAGAGTGCCCTCACCAGAACCCATCATGCTGGTTTCCTGACCTCAGGCTTTCAGCCTGCAGAACTGTGAGAAACAAACTTCTGTGTTTATATGCCACCCAGGTTATGGTACTTTGTTACAGAACCTCGAATTTAATAAGACATATACATATATGCCTGTATATATATCCATGTTGTCACAGTCTACCTACTTCCCTGATTTATGTTTTAGTTTTCTTTAATTATATATTGATTTTTTTAAAGTTACAGATTTACTTTCTAAAAAGAGACTATTAAATAAGAACTTTTGTAGTAATGTACTTTTTATTCACTCCAAAGCAGAGCTATTTTTTAAATTCACTTGCATTCTTGTCATGGTTTAGTACTCTTAAATTAATACTGAACATTAATGTAGACAGAAGATTATATGAGCTTGGAGACTGATTCCAATGGCAGCATTTTATTTAATCCTAGAACAGTGCTGGTGGCAATAAAATCAGTGAATGTCATGGGGTTCTTTTGAAACCTTTTTAAAGCAGCCTTGGTGTTTAAGACACCAAACTCACTGATCCTCTCTGCATGAAGCAAATGGCTACTAGCATATCAAAAATTGTTTTAAACAAATTTTTGGCAGTTGCTCTTTATAAAGGTCAAATTCAACTACTAGAAATCAGGGTGTAGGACTTATTCTTCATGGAATATCAAGAATAAAATAAAAACTAAGCAATACTTTAATAAGTGGAATAATCAATGTATTCCAGTTTTATGTTGTTTTATATATTTGATAGAAGCTAAAATTCTAAAAAGAAGACAAATTAAGCTTTTGTTTATTTCCTCAGAACATTTTTATTGTGGAAAAGAGAACATTTACTGCTAAATGCTTGCAAAGTAAAATGACTCTGAGATATAACAGTTTCCCAATAAACATGTTACTTGCCTTGCAGTAATAACGATTCAAAAAACATAGATATTTGAATTTTATTCTAGTCTTAATCCTAAACAAAAGTCAAAATTACTTTCAATTTTTTTCATATGCCATTTACACAGGCTACAAGAACCTGAAGGTCTTTTCATTCCTTGTACAAATTAAACTAGTTCTTTGTCTGTTTCTAATATGCTGTATATTAATTCATAATTCTGATAACTTGTTTGGCATTTGCCTAAAAGTATATATATTTAAAAAATCTATATAGTCATGAATTCTACAAAACTACCAACTGCTTTTTCATAAAAGTTTAATTTCTTACCACTTAAAC
>NW_007235525.1:0-3009 GCF_000164805.1 Carlito syrichta | reverse complement strand
AAAAAAAAAAAAAAATATATATATATATATATATATATATATATATATATATGCTTACAAAATAGTATACAATATGACATAAAAGTTTTTTATAATTTAATTATATTAATCTTTACAGCCAAGTATAATTTTATACCTATGTAACACATTATTATTATTATTATTATTGTTTTGAGTTGGAGTATCACTCTGTCGCTCAGACTGGAGTGCAGTGGCCGCTCCCAGTCACCACAGCCTCGACCTGCTGGCCTCCAGTGATCCTTCCACCTCAGCCTTCCAAGTAGCCGGAATCACAGGCGCGTGCTACCACGCCCAGCTAATTTTATGATTTTATTGTAGAGATGAGGTCTCGCCTGCCCAGGCAGGTCTCGAACCTGCGAGCTCAGGCAATCCACTCAGCTCAGCCTCCCAAAGGCACTGGATTACAGGCTGAGCCACCGAGCCTGACTTGTAACACATTATTGTATTAAATTAATAATGTAAAAATGTAATTTTTTGTTATGAATAAATTCTCATATTACATATAAAATTTAGTTTTGCACCCCACTTCATTATGAACTGACTGAAGCCAGTTTTTACATGAGAACAAAAATATTGTTTTCTTTGCCTATATTACCCACAAAAGAAGTTCAAAAAATTAAAACAGATGCTCTATTTTAATAATAATACAACTGTGTAGCATTCATAACCCAGTCACAATATACAATGCTGGAGAATAGATTAATAAATAAAAAGTAAGATAGAATGAAGAAAAATCCACCTTAAGTGTTTATAAGGAAAATATTAGCAGAGCCACCAATTCATACCACAGAGGCTTTATAAAGGTTAAGATCTAGTTTCATTTACAGCACAGTCAGAAAGATGGGTTGGGCAGGGTATGTTTACCAAAAAGAAGGTACTGTATGGCACAGTTAGACTCTCAAATATGCAACAGCCACAATAGTCTGCCCTTCTCCCATCTGGAGGGTCGAGGCGGGGAGAGAACATTAGAGTCACCAGTGAATTTGTAATCACTAGATACCTAATAGTGGAATTGCTGAATCAAACAGTAGATCTACTTTTAGTTCTCTGAGTAATCTCCATACCACTTTCCATAGAGGTTTGTACTAATTTACACTCCCACCAACAGCGTATAAGTGTTCCATTTTCTCTGCATCGGCGCCAGCATATATCGAACTTTGAATAGAAACCAGAGCGAATTAGGGACTGCAAAGAATTGTTAGCACAGTCTTCCTTGACAGGAGAGACTGGATGAGAACATCCTCAGAAAAAGGAAGCAGAGCTATGTGGGAAAAAAATGAAAAAGAAAGAATATGTGTTTTTGTTATTTTACACTCCCTTCCAGAGCATCGATATCTCATATGTTTCTCCCTTGGGAAATAACAGAAGATTCTCTCTCTGCTAGATAAAAATGCACATAGCTCCCTTTGAAGGATTGCCTGTTACCATCTATAAGGAGGGGAGATTCCTAATGGCTGCACTTTTCAAGAAATTTTGAAATTACTTTTCTTGCTTTATTTTTTTCTTGTAACAGAAATGAATAACATTTCTTTTGTACATAGAGTAATTTTTTCATGCTCTAAGAGAGAAAGTTATCGGATGAATAATTTATTTCTATAGTAATTATGCTTTTATGTATTGATAGGGTGACTTTGTACTTATAGATAGAATAATTTCTTTCTGACATTTTATGATTGGTCTCTAGGTTACAGTGGAAATGGTTATCAACAATTTTATCAAGAGTACACTGACTTTAAAACGTAATCATTTAGCTGGGCTGGGTGGTTCAGCCTGTAATCCTGCGCTTTGGGAGGCTGAGGTGAGTGGATTGCCTGAGCCCGCGGGTTCGAGACCCGCTCGACAACTTGGTGAGACCTCATCTCTACAATAAATACAAAATTATCTGGGCATGGTAGCGCGTGCCCGTAGTTCCAGCTACTTGGAAGGCTGAGACGGAAGGATCGCCGGAGCCCAGCAGGTCGAGGCTGCGGTGGCTGGGAGCGGCCACTGCACTCCAGTCTGGGCAACAGAGTGAGACACCAACTCAAAAAAGTATATAAATTCAAGTTTGTTCCTATTGAGAATAAGGAGAATAAAGTTCACAGAGGATTCCTGGGTTTTACACGTCAATGTCACAGACCAAGCTGTTAAATTATTCACCATTTAAAATTAGGATAAGTGCACAATGACTATACTTTTCGCAATGTAAAAAAAAAAAAATTATTCACCATGATGGATACAAATGTGTTATGTCCATTTATTTTGACTTCCTGCAGGCCAGCAGGTGTTCTCTGGGTCTACAAAAGCTGGAAACATGGGGGGGAGGCGCTGCACCTGCACCAACAGGAAGCCGGAGCCCACACGCCCGCGCAAACGGAGGAACCAGAGACTCAGTGAAACCGACAACCACAAAGCCGGCCTCCACGCCAACGCAGACCTGGGACCCAGGATCCCTACGTTGTATCGTGGAAAGTGGACTCAGACTCCTGCGCCAACGATCATGGCGCCCTGACCCGAGTGCAGCCTTAGACAGTGGACCTGGGCCCCTCGCGCCGCCAGCGAGCGGGCTCCCCGCACCACCTTGGAACACAGGGCCTGGCTCTCTGCGTCCTCGCAGACCGAGAAGCCAGAACCCCCGCGCCAAAGCCTGTGGAGCCAGCAACACCCCCTCCCCGCCCCCCCACCTCCGTGTGCGCATGGGCGCCCGCACCCGCAGCCGGAAGAGCTGGCGCCCCTACCGAGCTTGACGACCGCGGAGCCGGCCCTGCGCGGTGTGGACCAGGAGCCAGCGCTTTGCGCGTCAGCGGACGTCAGCGGACCTCAGAGACCGGCTCCCCATGATGCCGCTGAGGCCCCCCCCAACGATCACCGAGTCGGGCACCAGTGCAGCCGACCACTGCGCCGACCCCTGCGCAGCCCGCACGCCCACCGACTGCGAAGCCGGCTCTCCGAGCTAAAGCCCCCGCCCACGTAGCTGACTGCGCGGCGCCGGCCTTGCACCCTGCACTT
>NW_007235524.1:0-832 GCF_000164805.1 Carlito syrichta | reverse complement strand
CAAGATCAGCAAAGTAGCTTTGCATACCATTATGTATATTCAGAGCAGGGAGCTATGAGTAGGGGTGATGGGCAGGGGAAGGGCTCTCTCACTTTGGTCATCTGAAAAGGACTAGTTTTCCCAGAAACACTGTACACATTCCTCATTAGCTAGAAGGGGAAAACAGGTATCTGTATTTAGTGCAATGGTGGCTGAGAAAGGAATCACTTGGTTTTATTTATTTATTTTAAAAAATACTCTTCAGGGGCTAGGTATTATGGGAAAAAGGATCGGGATGTGACTGTTGTGTGTCAATCAACAATGTCTACCATAAAATCATTTCCACACACTTGGTGGTGTTTTATCAGTAAGTACCAAAACAAACACAAAATAACCGAGATTTCCTAGAGATAAGTATGATCTATGATGCCTGTCCTGAGATTTATAAATTACATGAAAACATGAGACATTGTTTATTTTTAAATTAGATATTTCAGATGGCATAAACATTATTTGGGGGCATTCAAACTGAAAATGCTGCAGAATAACGTGTTACCATGAAAGGTCTCACAGGTAAGTATCCCTATTGAAAATGGAAGTGAAATACGAATGTATTTTATTAAATAATACTGAAGTTCAGGCACTGGAATAAATTGAAATAGTGAAATAGAATACAACAAAACAGTATAAATACATAAATTATATATATGAATTAAATATATAAATATATACACATATATATAAAAATTCACCAAACACAACAAAAGCACTGCACTGATATGATTTGAAGTCCTCTGCTTTATAACCATACCCATCTATTTAAAAACTGGTTTTATCTGATTTCTATGATCAA
>NW_007235523.1:0-803 GCF_000164805.1 Carlito syrichta | reverse complement strand
CACATACATATATACTCAATTTTCCACTTTTTTTTTTGAGTCAGAGTCTCACTCTGTCACCCAGACTGGAGTGTAGAGGCACACTCACAGCCACTGCAGCCTCGATCTGCTGGGCTCAGGTGATCCTTCTGCCTCAGCATTCCAAGTAGCTGGAACTACAGGCATGTGCCAAAATGTCCAGCTCAATTTTTTATTTACTGTAGAGATGAAGTCTCGCCATATTGCTCAGGCTGGTCTCAAAACTGTGGGTTCAGGCAATCCTCTCGCCTCCGCCTCCCAAAGTGCTGGGATTAGAGGCATGAGCTACCATGCCTAGCTAGAATTTTGAAATAGTGATAACTCCTCAAAAGCTAAGCTCTTGAATTAAAGTGGCTAATATAAAGTATGTATTTTAACATGATCAAATCCCTTACGTGGCAGGGATATATGTTAAAGGTACAAAGAACATATATAGTTCTTGACCTCAGGAATATAATAAAAATAAGAAAATGAGTACTATAACTATTATCTACTCCAACTCAGTGAGAACATAGACATTGTTTGTTTCTGCTGTTAAGAGTGTGGGCAGGAGACAATATAACGGGGGACTTGTACCCAGGAACACCGACTGTTTGACAGAACTATCCTTAGCATCGAGACTAGGATAGGCTGCCTGTGTCTGAATTCTGACACTACTATTAATAGTGGGGTGACACAGAGCAAGGTCCTTGGTTCTTTCTCATCCCAGTTTTCACATTTGTAAGTTGTGATCATAGTAACACTTATAGAATTATTTTGAAAATAAAATGAAGCCGGGCTCAGTG
>NW_007235522.1:0-840 GCF_000164805.1 Carlito syrichta | reverse complement strand
CCGGGCTCAGTGGCTCAGCCTGTAATCCCGTGCCTTTGGGAGGCTGAGATGAGTGGATTGCCTGAGTTCACGGGTTCTAGACCCACCTGGGCAACTTAGGGAGACCTCATCTCTACAATAAATCAAAATGAGCCAGGTGTGGTAGCACGCGCCTGTAGTTCCAGCTACTAGGAAGGCTGAGGCAGAAGGTTCGCTGGAGCCCAGCAGGTCGAGGTCGAGCGGCCACTGCACTCCAGTCTGGGTGACAGAGTGAGACTCCAACTCAAAAAAAAAAGAAAAGAAAATGAATTAACTTATATAAATTACTTGTAGCAATACCAGCTCATGGCAAACACTCAATAGATGGTAGTTATCACTATTATCACCCCCTACTTCATTGTCTAATTTTTTTTGTAAACCAACTAATCATGGTCTGCAGAAACCCAACAAGAGTTGCTTAATGTTGGAGTGAAGCACACTGTATACAAGCATCTAGGCAATCTAGACCAATCAAGTGTACGTTCTTGTATCATGAAAGGAAATTCTGCTTGCTTATTTTTCCCCCTTTATCTCAGAAAATTTAGATTACTTGCCACTGGGGAAAATGTTTAGATTAAAGAAAAGGCATAAATAAGTCAGTTTATTAGATGATAGGACAGTTAAGTTCACTTCAAGTTAATAGAAAATTAAGTAGCTGCTTTATGCAATGCTTAGACAATTTATAAGTGAGTATAATTCAATCCTTGTCTAGTTACACTCAGCATAACATGGGGACATAAAAGAAGAGGCTGTAGAAAAATGGAAGTTCAAAGTAACGTGTTTTGATCTTTTTTTATTTTTTTTTTTTTGAGTTGGAGTCTC
>NW_007235521.1:2627-3925 GCF_000164805.1 Carlito syrichta | reverse complement strand
TAGCAGTGACAGTAATGATCCAAAATAGATGTTGAGCGCAATTAGGCAGGCATCTAGCAATCTTGGCTACGGAATGTCTTTTCTCCTTAAATTTGCCACATATAATCAATGCCTTTTTATATGATGAGTATTCATTAGAATTTTTAATTCTATTTTTAACTTAATTTTATTTATTCATTATATTTATTTATTTTGAGTTGGAGTCTCACTCTGTCACCCAGGCTGGAATACAGTGGCACACTCATGGCCACCACAGCCTTGATCTGCTGGGCTTAGGTGATCTTTCTGTCTCAGCCTTTCAAATAGCATGCACCACCAGATCTGGCTAATTTTTTTATTTATTATAGAACTTAGGTCTCACCAAGTTCCCCAAGCTGGTCTCGAAACTGTGAGCTCAGGCAATCCTCTCATCTTCACCTCCCAAAGTGCTGGGATTATAGGCATGAGACTCTGTGCCTTGCAAAAGCATTCCAGATTTTTTCCACATTAACCTGTTGTATACATACGTATATACTCAATTTTCCACTTTTTTTTTGAGTCAGAGTCTCACTCTGTCACCCAGACTGGAGTGTAGAGGCACACTCACAGCCACTGCAGTCTCGATATGCTGGGCTCAGGCGATACTTCTGCCTCAGCATCCAAGTAGCTGGAACTACAGGCATGCCAAAATGTCCAGCTCAAATTTTTATTTACTGTAGAGATGAAGGCTTGCCATATTGCTCAGGCTGGTCTCAAAACTGTGGGTTCAGGCAATCCTCTTGCCTCCGCCTCCCAAAGTGCTGGGAGCTACCATGCCCGGCTAGAATTTTGAAATAGTGATAACACCTCAAAAGCTAAGCTCTTGAATTAAAGTGGCTAGTAAAAAGTATGTATTTTAAAATGATCAAATCCCTTACATGGCAGGAATATATGTTAAAGGTACAAGGAACATATATAGTTCTTGACCTCAGGAATATAATAAAAATAAGAAAATGAGTACTATAACTGTTATATACTCCAACTCAGTGAGAACATAGACATTGTTTGTTTCTGCTGTTAAGAATGTGGGCAGGAGACAGTATAAACAGGGGACTTGTACCCAGGAACACCGACTGTTTGACAGGAACTATCCTTGGCATTGAGACTAGGATAGGCTGCCTGTGTCTGAATTCTGACCCTGCTATTAATAGTGGAGTGACACAGAGCAAGGTCCTTAGCTCTTTTTCATCCCAGTTTTCACATTTGAAAGTTGTGATCATAGTAACACTTACAGAGTTATTTTGAAAATAAAATGAAGCCGGGCTCAGTGGCTCAGCCTG
>NW_007235521.1:0-1160 GCF_000164805.1 Carlito syrichta | reverse complement strand
GGTAAGATTGGTACAGTACCTTTCTACCACTATCTTTTATCTCGGTTGTAAAGGTCGATGGCACATGACCTGAACAAGGCCAATCATAATGGGACCTTCTCTTTTACTACAGGAACTGGTTTAAGTATGGATCAGACATTTTTCCTGGAATTTTTTTAACTGGAACAACAAGAAAGCTCTTTCTTCCCTGGTCCTGAAGATACAAGCCTATAAACTTCCATCTTCCTGAGACTGGATTCTCCATTGCTAGTTCTCCACATGGAAAAAGCCTGGCTATAACTGAAGAGAATTATTGGAATACACAGTGAAAAGTCTAAGCAGAAGATGAAGAAATTCTAGAAAAAAACTGAATCTATGCATATGATTAGCTATGAGAAATAGAATACACTGCCTTTACTAAAATTTTAATAGCTGGATAACAACTTCTGCTTTTATTTTTTTATTTTTAATCAGTCTGTCACTTACAATCACAACAACGCTAACTATGGAATTGTACCAAATAAAAGGATGTTGATTTGTTTGAACCTTGTTATAAAACAAACTGGCCTCAAGCTGTCCTTTAAAAAGCGGCAGTACTGACAGCACTTGAAAATGTAATCATAAAATAACAATTGTGATTTTTTTCCTTAAAATGAATAAGTAGAGAAGTTGGAAATATCTATAACAAACCCACAGCTAACATATTAATAAAAGGACAAAAATTAGAATCATTTCCCCTGAAAACTGGAACAAGACAAGGTTGCCCACTCTCAATCTTCTTGTTCCATATTGTGTTGGAAGTCCTGGCTCAGGCAATTAGACAAGAGAAGGAAATCATGTGTATCCAAATAGGAAAAGAGGAAGTCAAATTATCCCTCTTTGCTGATGATCTGATACTATACCTTGAAAACCCAAGAAAATCTCTCAAAAACCTACTTGCTCTGATAAAGGACTTTGACAAAGTCTCAGGGTACAAAATACATGTGCAAAAGATAGTTACATTCCTATACACCAACAACAAGCAGACAGAGATCCAAATAAAAAGTACAATCCAATTCACAATAGCCACATAAAAAAATGAAATACCTCAGCATCTTCCTAACCAGAGAAGTGAAAGACCTTTACAATGAGAACTACCAAATACTGCTCATAAATCCAAGAAGACACAAACAAATGGAAAA
>NW_007235520.1:0-1174 GCF_000164805.1 Carlito syrichta | reverse complement strand
TTATACTCACTTATAAATTGTCTAAGCATTGCATAAAGCAGCTATTAATTTTCTATGACTTGAAGTGAACTTGACTGTTCTATCATCTAATAAACAGATTTAATTATGCCTTTTCTTTAAACATTTTCTCCAGAGGCAACTACTCTAAATTTTCTGAGATAAAAGGGGGGAAAATAAATAAGCAGAATTTCCTTTCATGATACAAGAACATACACTTGATTGGTCTAGATTGCCTAGATGCTTGTATACAGTGTGCTTCACTCCAACATTAAGCAGCTCTTGTTGGGTTTCTACAGACCCTGATTAGCTGGTTTATAAAAAAAATTAGACAATGAAGTAGGGGGGTGATAATAGTGATAACTAATATCTATTGAGTGTTTGCCATGAGCTGGTATTGCTACAAGTAATTTATATGTTAATTCATTTTCTTTTCTTTTTTTTTTTTTTGAGTTGGAGTCTCACTCTGTCACCCAGACTGGAGTGCAGTGGCCGCTCGACCTCGACCTGCTGGGCTCCAGCGAGTCTTCCGCCTCAGCCTTCCTAGTAGCTGGAACTACAGGTGCGTGCTACCACACCCAGCTCATTTTGATTTATTCTAGAGATGAGGTCTTGCCAAGTTGCCCAGGCAGGTCTCGAACCCACGGACTCAGGCAATCCACTCATCTCAGCCTCCCAAAGGCATGAGATTACAGGCTGAGCCACTGAGCCCGGCTTCATTTTATTTTCAAAATAATTCTATAAGTGTTACTATGATCACAACTTACAAATGTGAAAACTAGGATGAGAAAGAACCAAGGACCTTGCTCTGTGTCACCCCACTATTAATAGTAGTGTCAGAATTCAGACACAGGCAGCCTATCCTAGTCTCAATGCTAAGGATAGTTCTGTCAAACAGTCGGCGTTCCTGGGTACAAGTCCCCCGTTATATTGTCTCCTGCCCACACTCTTAACAGCAGAAACAAACAATGTCTATGTTCTCACTGAGTTGGAGTAGATAATAGTTATAGTACTCATTTTCTTATTTTTATTATATTCCTGAGGTCAAGAACTATATATGTTCTTTGTACCTTTAACATATATCCCTGCCACATAAGGGATTTGATCATTTTAAAATACATACTTTTTACTAGCCACTTTAATTCAAGAGCTTAGCTTTTGAGGAGTTATCACTATT
>NW_007235519.1:0-831 GCF_000164805.1 Carlito syrichta | reverse complement strand
TTAAGGTGTTGGCCTTTAGGGTTCTGAATAGGAACTGGTTCCCTGTTCCAATTTCCATAAGGGTGTCTCCTGTGTTGTCTAAGATTTTTATAGTTTGAGGCTTTACATTTAGGTTGTTGATCCATTTACAGTTAATTTTTGTGTATGGTGATAGGTACAAGTCCTGTTTCCATCTTCTGCATGTGGTCAGCCAGTTTTCCCAGCACTGTTTACTGAATAGGTTCTCCTCTCCCCAGTGGTTGTTGTTGGAGGCTTTGTCAAAAATGAGTTGGTTGAGGAATTGAGGCTTTGCTCCAGAGTCTCTATCCTGCTCCATTGGTCTATGAGCCTGTTCTTGTACCAATACCAGGTTGTTTTGATTATTGTAGCCTTATAATAAAGTTTGAAGTCTGGAAGTGTGATACCTCCTGCTTTGTTTGTTTTGCTAAGGATTATTTTGGCTATTCATGGTTGTTTATGTTCCCATATGAATTTCTGTATTGTCATTTCCAGGTCTGAGAAGAATGATGTTAGTAACTCAATGGGTATTGCGTTGAATCTGTAGATTGCCTTTGGTAGGATGGACATCTTAGCAATGTTGATTATTCCTGTCCATGAGCATGGAATATTTTTCCATTTGTTTGTGTCTTCTTGGATTTATGAGCAGTATTTGGTAGTTGTCATTGTAAAGGTCTTTCACTTCTCTGGTTAGGAAGATGCTGTGATATTTCATTTTTTTGTGTGGCTATTGTGAATTGGATTGTGCTTTTTATTTGGATCTCTGCTTGTTGTTGGTGTATAGGAATATAACTGTCTTTTGCACATTTATTTTGTACCCTGAGACTTTGTGAA
>NW_007235518.1:0-2251 GCF_000164805.1 Carlito syrichta | reverse complement strand
ATCTGTGTGACATGTGTTCTCAATCCCCCAAAACTACACGGCGTATTCCTAAGGTCTAAACAAGCATCAGGGTTTCGATGCATGTGTCCAGGTAAAGGAGTACTCATATGCAGGCAAGTGCACGTCGGTTGCTAAAAACAAAGATCTGGGTTATAGGATTCCTCAGTCCCGAAATGCTGCAAAATATCTTGCTGACAGCTCAAGAAGGATTAGGGATTCGAGTCATGAATGTGGGTAATAGCAGTTCACATAAACAGGAAACTACATGGCCTATTGCTAAGAAAAAAGAAGAAATCTGTTTTCCACGGTTTCTCTATCAAAAAATCTACATGGCATCTTACTAAGGGCTAAACAGAAATCAGAGTTTTGAAACAGGAATCTAGGGAAAGAGAGTCCTCACATACAGGACACTACATGGCCTCCAACTAAGGCTGAATAAAGAATCTTTGTTGTACGAGTCTTCAATTCAAAAAATTCCCAGGGTTTCTGCTATGGCACAAAAAATAAAGAGGGCTTCGAGCTCCCCAAATGTTTGAAAGCAATTTATCATGCGGACATTAGGAATCGGTCATTTCAGGATTCCAGCAACATTCTGGTCCTCTTGAAAGTTGTAAATGGCTATCGGGCTCTCCAAGTCCGTTAGGTTGCTCAGAACAACTAAGGCCAGATTTCAGGACAAATGGAATCTTCTTGCCATATGTGGATGTAACTCTTTTCTTAACGTGAACCCTGTAATCCATCTCCTTGTGTTTCTCTTCTTATTTTAAGAGGGGACAAGGGTTTTACAGTTGCCAAATATTTAGTACGTATTTTTAAAAGTAACCAGGAATCATGAATTCCACGTCCCTAGAAAACTTCTGGGCACTTGTCTTTTTGTATACAGAGTTTGGAATCCACATCAAAAGGGAAAATCAGGGCATCAGCTGAGAACCAAAAGGAAATCCAGTTCTAGGAATTCTCATTACCCGGAATATTCAGGGTCTCTTGATAAGGTTTAATCAGCAATCTGGGCTTCTAGGTCCCTACATTTTTTCATAGCTACTTTCTCCGTGGATACAATAAATCTGTCATTACAGATGCACAGGAAATTTCTTGTCATCTTTTTAGTTGTAATAAAGAAGCTGGCCCTACAAATCCTTTTGTTTCCTGGGAATATCTATGACAACAATCATATTCCTCAGAAACAAAGGTATATTTTTACAAAATTCCTCGATTCAGGTGACTACAAATTACAGAAAATTCTTGTTGGTGGGTAGGTAGGAATTGGGATGCTGGGTTTGGAAGATTCCATATTTTGGGGAGGTCTTGGGAAGGGGTACTAGTTCCCAAAAAACATTATGGACTTCTTTATCTTGATATTCAAAAAACTGGAATTCTCGGTCTCCCAGAACTGTGTTGGCATCCTGCAGAGTGAAGCAGGAAGCTGGGTAATGGCAGTCATCATATACAGGAAATTATACGTCATATTGCTAAGGAAGTATAAGGAATCTTCCTTATATGAGTCCTCAATCCCAAAAACTACAGGCCGTCTTCCTAAGAGGTAACCACGAATCAGGTTATTGAAGTAGAATTATGAGTAATGGGAGTCCTCTCATACAGGAAACTTTACTGCCTATTGCTAAGTAAGAATAAGGAATCTGCATTACTCGTGTACTCAATCCCCAAAAAAACTTCAGGTCGACTTGGTATTGGGTAAACCCGAATCATGGTGTTTTCGAGCACGAATCTGGGAATTGAAGTCCTTATTTACAAGCAACTACATGACCTTTTGCTAAGAAAGATTAAGGAATCTGGGTTACACGAATCCTCAATCCCGAAAATCTAGACAACATCTTAGAAAGTGCTAAAAAGGATCAGAGTTTTGAAGCAGGATGTATCAAATGAGAGTCCTAATATACAGGAATGTGCACAGCCCCTTTCCATGGAAGAAAAAGAATCAGGGTTTAAGCAGTCCTCAGTCCTAAATATCAACAGGCCATCTGCTGTGGGCTAAGCAATAGTCAGGGTGTAGAAGCTAGAACATACGTAATAGCAGTCCTCATATGCAGAATCTACATGATCTGTAGCTAAAGAGAAGTAAGAAACCTCTTTTACACGGTTCCTCCCTCACAATATCTACATGACATGTTCCTAATGGCAAAACAAGAATCAGGGTTTCCAAACAGGATTCTGAGGATAGGGAGTCCTCATATACAGGACATTACACGGCCCCTCGGTAAAGAAAAGTAAGGAATCTGTGATACACTAGTCC
>NW_007235517.1:7048-7946 GCF_000164805.1 Carlito syrichta | reverse complement strand
TAGAAGCTAGAACATACGTAATAGCAGTCCTCATATGCAGAATCTACATGATCTGTAGCTAAAGAGAAGTAAGAAACCTCTTTTACACGGTTCCTCCCTCACAATATCTACATGACATGTTCCTAATGGCAAAACAAGAATCAGGGTTTCCAAACAGGATTCTGAGGATAGGGAGTCCTCATATACAGGACATTACACGGCCCCTCGGTAAAGAAAAGTAAGGAATCTGTGATACACTAGTCCAAAATCTGAAAAATTCTCAGGCTTCTTGCTGCGGTATAAACAAGAATCAAGGCTTCGAGCTCTTCTCATGTTTCAGATATATTTGGCTTGTGGGTATTATGAATCAGTCATTTCAGGACTCCAGCAACATTCTGGTCCTCTTGAGAGTTGTAATCGGGTATCTGGTAGTACAAATCCCTTAAGTTCCTCGGGACAATTAAGGCCAGATTCCCGGAAAAAAAAGTATCATATTGCCATATTTGGATGTAGCATTGGTCTTAAGATGAACTTGGTAATCCTTAAATTTCTGCTTGTACTTCATTTGTAGAGGGCCCGAGGGTATTGCAGTTACGAAATATTTAGTACGAATTATTAAAATTTATCCAGTATCCATGGATTCCACGTCCCTAGGAAACATCTGGGCATCTGTATTTCTGTACACAAAATTTTGGAATCCACATAGACAGGGAAATTCAGGGCATCTTGCTGAGAACGGAAAGGTAATTTGGTTCTTGGTGTTCTCAATCGCCTAAATCTACAAAGTCTCTTGATAAGGTTTAATCAGCAATCTGGGCTTCTATGTCGCCACATTTTTAGTGTGTGTATTGAAAAGGGACCAGGAATCTTGTGTTCCAATTCCTGAAGAAATTTATGGGAGTCTTTCTCCTGATATCCA
>NW_007235517.1:2846-6872 GCF_000164805.1 Carlito syrichta | reverse complement strand
CGTGACATGTTTTCTCAATCTCCAAAAAAATATACGGCGTCTTCATAGGATCTAAACAAGAATCAAGCTTTCGACACAGGTATCTGTGAACAGGAGTACTCATATACAGGTAACTGCATGGCTGTTGCTAAAAATAAGGAATCTGGTTTATTCGAGTCCTCAGTCCGGAAAATCTACAGGGCATTTTGCTGACGGCTAAAGAAGAATCAGGGAATTGAGGCATGAATGTGGGTAACAGCAATCCTCATATACTGAAAACGCATTGGCCTCTTGCTAATAAAAGAGAAGAAATCTGTTTCCCACGGTTCCTCTATCAAAAATGCTACATGACTGCTTACTAAGGGCTAAATAAGCATCAGGGTTTTGAAACAGGAATGAAGGGAAAGAAAGTCCTCACATACAGGACAGTACATGGCCTCCAACTAAGTACGAATAAATTATCATATTTGTACACGCCCTAAATCCAAAAAATTCCCAGGATGTCTGCTATGGGGCAAACAAGAAATAGATCTTCGAGCTCCCCAAATGTTTCAGAGCAATTAGGCATTCGGATATTATGAATCGGTCATTTCAGGACTCAAGCAACATTCTGGTCCTCTTAAAATTTGTAAATTGTATTGGGCACTCCAAGTCCGTTAGGTTCCACAGAACAACTAAAGTCAGATTCCAGAACCAAAAGAATCTTCTTGCCATAATTGGATGTAACTCTGGCCTTAAGGTGAACCTTGTAATCCTTCCCGTACCATTTCTCTTGTGATTTTGAGAAGATACAAGGGTTTTGAACTTGCCAAATGTTTACTACGTACTTTTAATGGTAACAAGGAATAATGGAATCCAGGAACCTAGGATAATTCTGGGCATCTGTCTTTTGATATACTGAATTTGGAATCCAAATCGACAGGTAAAATTAGGGCATCTTACTGAGAATTAAAAGGAAATCCGGTTCTAGGAGTTCTCATTTTCTAGAATCTACAGGGCCGCTTAATAAGGTTTAATCAGCAATCTGGTCTTCTGTGTCCCTACATTTTCAGAGCGACTTGCTCCGTGGATATGCTCAATCTTTCATCACAGATCCTCAAGGTCTTTCTGGTCCTCTTGTTAGTTGTACTCACGGATATGGCCCTAGAAATTCTTTTGTTTCCTGGGACCGTCTACGACCATAATCATATTCCCCAGAATCAAAAGGTATATAGGAAAAAAATTCCTCAATTAAGGTGACCTCAAAGTACAGAAAATTCTTGTGGGTGGGCGGGTAGGAATTGGGGTTTTGGGTTTGGAATATTCCACATTTTGGGGAGGTATTTTGAAGGGGAACCAGGAATCTTGCATTCCAGTTCCCTAAGAACATTATGGACGTCTTTCTCTTGATATCCAAAAAACTGAAATTCTCGGTCACCAGGAACTGTCTCGGTATCCTGCAGAATGATGCAGAAAGCTGGGTAATGAAGGTCGTCTTACACAGGAAACTACACATCATATTGCTATGGTAGTTAAAGGAATCTTCCTTATATGAGTCCTCAGTCCCAAAAACTATAGGCCGTCTTCCTAATTCATATCCACGAATCAGGTTTTTGAAGAAGGAATCTGAGTAATGGGAGACCTCACATAAAGTAAACTTTACTGCCTGTTGCTAAGTAAGAATAAGGAATCTGCGTTTCTTGGGTCCTCAATCAGAAAAAAATTTAAGGTCATCTTGCTATGGGCTAAACACGAATCATGGTGTTTTCGAGGATGAATCTGGAATTTGAGTCCTTATTTACAGGCAACTACATGAACTTTTGTTAAGAAAGAATAAGGAATCTGCGTTACATGCGTCCTCAAACTCAAAAATCTACAGAGCATCTTGGAATGTTCTGAAAAGAATCAGAGTTTCGAAGC
Source organism: Carlito syrichta (assembly GCF_000164805.1). Lineage (NCBI taxonomy): Eukaryota > Metazoa > Chordata > Mammalia > Primates > Tarsiidae > Carlito > Carlito syrichta. The sequence goes on along the minus strand of NW_007235517.1, from coordinate 4,994 downwards.
AGGATGTATCTAATGAGAGTCCAAATATACAGAAAAAACACAGCCCTTGCCAAGGGTGAAAAAGAATCGGGGTTATAGCAATCTTCAGTCCTTAAAATCAACAAGCCATATGCTGTGGGCTAAACAAGAATCAGGGTTTAGATGCTGGAACATAGGTAATAGCAGTCCTCATTTGCAGAATCTACATGATCTCTAGCTAAAGAGAACTAAGAAACCTCTTTTAAACGGTTCCTCCGTCACAATATCTAAATGACATGTTCTAAAGGCTAAACAAGAATCAGGGTTTCCAAACAGGATTCTGGGGAAAGGCTGTCCTCATACACAGGACATTACACGGCTCCTCGGTAAAGAAGAATAAGGAATCTGTGATACACTAGTCCACAATCCGAAAAATTCTCAGGGTGTCTTCCTGCAGTATAATCAAGAATCAAGACTTCTAGCTCGTCTCATGTTTCAGAGATATTTGGCTTGTGGGTATTATGAATCAGTCATTTCACGACTCTAGCAACATTCTGGTCCTCCTGAGAGTTATAACCGGTATCTGGTAGTACAAATCCCTTGAATTCCTCGGGACCATTAGGGACAGATTTCCGGAAAAAAGTATAATATTGACGTATTTGGATGTAACATTGGTCTTAAGATGAACTTGGTAATCTTTAAATTTCCGTTTGTACTTTATTTGTAGAGGGTCCGATGGTTTAGCAGTTGCCAAATATTTAGTACGAATTATTAAATATTACCCAGGATCCATGGATTCCACGTCCTTAGGAAACATGTGGGCATCTGCATTTTGGTACACAAAGTTTTGGAATCCACATGGACGAGAAAATTCAAGGCATCTTGTTGAGAACGGAAAGGGAATCTGGTTCTTGAAGTTCTCAATCGCCTAAATCTACATTTTGTCTTGGTAAGGTTTAAACAGCAATCTCGGCTTCTATGTCGCCATATTTTTAGTGTGTCTTTTGAAAAGGGACCAGGAATCTTGGGTTCCAATTCCTTAAGGACTTTATGGAAGTCTTTCTCTTGATATCCAAGCAACTGGAATTCTAGGTCACCAGGAAAAATCTTGGTGTCTTGCTGAGAATGAAGCAGGAATTTCAATAATGGGAGTCAAAATATACAGAACACTACATGAACTGTTGCTACAGAAGTATAAGTAATCTTGGTTACACGAGGCCTCCATCCCAAAAAACTACAGTCCGTCTTGCTAAGACATAACGAACTTTCATGTTTTGGGATTAGGAATCTGGATAGTGGGAGTCCTCATATACAGGAAACTGCACTGTCTATTGCTAAAGGAGAACAAGGAATCTGTTTACACGTGTCCTCCATACCAACAAAACTACAGGGTTTCTTGCTAAGGGCTAAACACGAATTTGGGATTTTGAAGCATAAACTAGGTAAATGAAATGCTAATATAGAGACAATGCACTGACTTTTCCTAAGAAAGAATAAGGAATGTGGGTGACATGTTTTCTCAATCTCCAAAAAAATATACGGCGTCTTCCTAAGATCTAAACAAAAATTAAGCTTTCGACGCATGTATCTGTGAACAGGAGTACTCATATACATAAAACTGCCCAGCTGTTGCTAAAAATAAGGAATTTGGGTTGTATGAGTCCTCAGTCCTGAAAATCTACAAGGCATCTTGCTGATGGCTAAAGAAGAATCAGGGATTCGAGGCATGAATGAGGGTAATGGCAATCCTCATATACAAGAAACTACATGGCCTCTTGCTAATAAAAGAGAAGAAATCTGTTTTCCACGTTTCCTCTATCAAAAAAGCTACATGACTTCTTACTAAGGGTTAAACAAGAATCAGGGTTTCAAAACAGGAAACAAGGGAAAGAGTCCTCACATACAGGACACTACATGGTCTCTAAATAAGTACGAATAAAGAATCATTGTTGTACGCACCCTCAATCCAAAAAATTCCCAGGTTGTGTGCTATGGGACAAACAAGAAACAGATCTTCGAGCTCCCCAAATGTTTCAGAGCAATTTAACATTCAGATATTATGAATCGGTCATTTCAGGACTCCAGCAAAATTCTGGTCCTGTTAAATTGGTAAATGGTATTGGGCACTCCAAGTCCGTTAGGTTCCTCAGAACAACTAAGGCCAGATTCCAGGACAAAAATAATCTTCTT
>NW_007235517.1:0-2626 GCF_000164805.1 Carlito syrichta | reverse complement strand
CCCAGAATCAAAAGGTATATTGGTACAAAATTCCTCAATTACGGTGACCTCCAAGTACAGAAAATTCTTGTGGGTCGGCTGGTAGGAATGGGGGTTTTGGGTTTAGAATATTCCACATTTTGAGGAGGTATTTTGAAGGGGATCCAGGAATCTTGGATTCCAGTTCCCAAAGAACATTATGGACGTCTTTCTCTTCATATCCAAAAACTGAAATTCTTGGTCAACAAGAACTGTCTCGGCATCCTGTAGCGTGAAGCAGGAAACTGGTTAATGAAGGTCATCATACACAGGAAACTACACGTCATATTGCAAATCAAGTGTAAGGAATCTTCCTTATATGAGTTCTCAATCCCAAAAACTACAGGCAGTCTTCCGAGGTCATAACCACGAATCAGATTTTTGAAGTAGGAATCTGGGTAATGGTAGTCCTCACATAAAGGAAACTTCACTGCCTATTGCTAAGTAAGAATAAGGAATCTGCGTTACTCCGGTCCTCAATCCCAAAAAAGCTTGAGGTCATCTTGCTATGGGCTAAACACGAATCATGGTGTTTTCAAGCATGAATCTGGAAAATGGAGTCCTTATTTACACGCAACTACATGACGTTTGACTACGAAGAATAAGGAATCTGGTTTACACGAGTCCTCAATACCAAAAATCTGCAGAGCACCTTGGAGAGTTGTAAAATGAATCAGAGTTTCGATGCAGGATGAATCTAATGAGAGTCCAAATATACAGGAAAATACACGGCCCCTTGCCAAACGTGAAACAGAATCGGTTTTATAGCAGTCCTCAGTCCTTAAAATCAACAGGCCATCTGCTGCGGGCTAAACAAGAATCAGGGTTTAGAAGGGGGAACATGAGTAATAGCAGCCCTCATATGCAGAATCTATAGGATCTCTAGCTAAAGAGAACTAAGAAACCTCTTTTACACAGTTCCTCCATCACAATATCTACATGACATGTTGCCAATGGCTAAACAAGAATCAGGGTTTCCAAACAGGATTCTGGGGAACGAGGTCCTCATATACAGGACATTACACGGCCACTCAGTAAAGAAGAATAAGGAATCTGTGATACACTAGTCCACAATCCGAAAAATTCTCAGGGCATCTTGCTGCAGCATAAACAAGAAACAAAGCTGTGAGCTCGTCTCATGTTTCAGAGATATTTGGCTTGTGGGTATTAGGAATCAGTCATTTCAGGACTCCAGCAACATTCTGGTCATTTTGAGAGTTGTAATCGGGTATCTGGTAGTACAAATCCCTTACGTTCCTCAGGACAATTAAGGCCAGATTCCCGGAAAAAAGAGTATCATATTGCCGTATTTGGATATAACATCGGTCCTAAGATGAACTTGGTAAACCTTAAATTTCCCTTTGTACTTTATTTGTAGAGGGCCCGAGGATTTTGCAGTTGCCAATATTTAGTGCAAATTATTAAAATGTAACCAGGATCCATGGATTCCACGTCCCCAGGAACCATCTGGACATGTTCATTTTTGTACACAGAATTTTGGAAACCACATGGACAGGGAAATTCAGGGCATCTTGTTGAGAATGGAAAGCGAATCTGGTTCTTGGAGTTCTCATTCGCCTAAATCTAAAAGTCTCTTGATAAGGGTTAATCAGCAATTTGTCTTCTATGTAGCCACATTTTTAGTGTGTCTTTTGAAAAGGGACCAGGAATCTTGGGTTCCAAATTCTCAAGAACTTTATGGCAGTTTTTCTCTTGATATCCAAGCAACTGGAATTCTGGGTCACCAGGAAATATCTTGGCGTCTTGCTGAGAATGAAGCAGTAATTTCTGTAATGGGAGTCCTCATATACAGAACACTACACGACCTGTTGCTATGGAAAAATAAGGAATCTTGGTTACACAAGGCCTCCATCCCAAAAACCGACAGACCGACTTGCCAAGAGATAACCACCATTCAGGTTTTGGCAGTAGGATTCTGGATAATGGGAGTCCTTATAAACAGGAAACTGCACTATCTATTGCTAAAGGAGAATAAGGAATCAGGTTTACACATGTCCTCCATCCCCATAAAACTTCAGGGTTTCTTGTTAAGGGCTAAACAGGAATTTGGATTTTTAAGCATAAACTATGGAAATGAAATCCTAATATACAGGCAAATGCACTGACTTTTCCTAAGAAAGATTAAGGAATGTGTGTGATATGTTTTCTCTATCTCCAAAAATGTATATGGCGTCTCCCTAAGATCTAAACAAGAATCAAGCTTTTGACACATGTATCTGTGAAAAGGAGTACTCATATACAGGTAAATGCACAGCTGTTGCTAAAAATAAGGAATCTGGGCAATACTAGTCCTCAGTCCTGAAAATCTACAGGGTATCTTGCTGACGGCTAAAGAAGAGTCAGGGATTCGAGGCATGAATGTGGGTAATAGCAATCCTCATATACTGGAAACTACATGGCCTCTTGCTAATAAAAGAGAATAAATCTGTTTTCCACGGTTCCTCTAGCAAAAAATCTACATGACATCTTACTAAGGCTAAAAAAGAATCAGGTTTCAAACAGTAATCAGAGAATGAGAGTCCTCACACACAAGCACGACATGGCCTCGAACTAGTACGATAAAGCAACATTGTTGTACGCGCCCTGA
>NW_007235516.1:2191-4869 GCF_000164805.1 Carlito syrichta | reverse complement strand
TCATCTGTGGGCAGTGTGGACCAAAGGAGATTATTCCTACATTAAAATCACTCACATTTTGCTACAACTTAAACAGCTTATCTGGTGTCTCAGTTGGGGATATGCTCTTTCCCCATTTAACATGCGCCAGAAAGAAAGAACAAGGAAGATCTCTGAGATACATTAAGTGACAAAAGCATATACGTAGAACCGTGTTGATTAGCCAATTACTGTGTGAGAAGGTAAAAAGACTACATAGTCACATTTGCTTGTGTTGACATAGAAATTCTAATAAAGATATGTGATACAAGTAGCAACAAGGAAGGAACAGGATTTTTCAGTTTATAACTTTGATATCGTTCTGATTTTAAAATGATGCCGATGTGTTTCTGTTCAAACAAGAAATAATAAAATGCTCAGTGAAGAACATAACCACTGTAATAATGTCCTAAGATAATTTTTGCAACCTTTGTAGATAGTCTCAGACAGAAAACTGCATTCTGCAAAATTCAAACCCTACACATAATGAATTATTTGCAAACATTTAGGGAGGTGCGTGTTTGTGCATAGTCACCGAAATTTTTTTTTACATCTATGCTGCTACTTGCCATCCAGACAGCAGGGGGAAGTGTTTCTCTGTTTTTCTCTGTACCTTCCCTGTCTTCCTGACTTGGTCTCCAAAACAGAGCAAGAATTCTCTAATTCAAACCTATGCACAAAATGCCCCATGTTTTCTAGATTCATGATGTTACTCTCTCATCCCAGAAATCTTTAGGAGACTTGGAGCTTCCAGCATGCTATCAACGATTATTCAAAAGGCGCTGATGATGAGGTCTGCTGGTGTGAAGTTCATCTTCCCTCTTCCCTCTGCCTCTCCTTGTCCCTCCTCTCACCTTTCCAACATCACTTGCTATGATCAAGTCATAGAAAACAAGATTCACATTATGGAAACTCGCCACATTATTTTTTCCACTTTGCCGATGAGACTTAAGGGTTGGAAGGCAAAACAAACAGCCAAACAAACAAAAGGAGGGTGGATTTTGTACTTTTGTGAATGGTGGCAAAGGAAAAAATAAAAAGTAAAGGAGGAAGAGACCAAGTGCTGGGCAGATGCTATCTCTGTTCCTGACACTGTATGGACTTTCCATCCTCACAGCACAGCAAAGAGTGTGTTACTACAGCCGTTTTACTAAGGAAGAGGTCAAAACTCAGAGGGGTTGGACAACTTGCCCAAATTTATGCTGCTGGAAAATGATGGGATTGGAAGCCAGACTGGATCTGGAATGAAAATGTTTAAATATTTTCAATCCCTGTTGCACAAGATAAACAAAGGGCAATGTTTTTCTAGCATCTCTCCCTTGTCCCTCTTCCCTTGCCAGTCTCTGTGTCTGTTTTCTCACAAGGGTATGCCACCTGCTCCCCACGCCAGAGCTGTGTCTGTGGATACAGGAAAGGCATAAAAGGAAATCCTATCTAGAGCTCCCCAAATGCTCAGTGGAAGCAGCTCTTTGTTGTACATGGGCAAGGATTCCCTTAGAAAAAGCAGTAACATAGACCTGCCCAAGGTCAGAGATACCTAGAGCCATGAACTTGGGGAAGTGCCAGGGAGGACATCGTGCTGTTTGAAAACTTGTTTTGAAGCGTTTTTTGCTTGTGGGCATGTGTGTGTTTCTAAGTGTTCCGTGCTTTCTCATCTGAACTTCTGATGATGCCTGAAGATGAAGGTGATGGCAAAGGTGCAGCAATGGGCAATTGGGAGCATGGGGTGGACTAATGACAACCTCCAACCTAGAGGACAGTGGTGAGGACATTCTGCCCAAAGTGAAGTTCTTGAGGGTGATCTTGGGTGGCGGCCACCTCTGTGTTAAATAGCACTGACCCCCTTTGGGAGTATGGCTCTTTTCAATTCTGAGTCAGGCAAGGAGAAAGTCTCCGTTGGAGTTAGCATGGCTGTAGCACCTTTGAGCCCTCGCTGTGCTGCCAATTTCAACAGACAGGCACAAGCAGCAGGAAGCCAATAGTATCCAGATAGAATTTTCTTTGGTTGCTTTATTTTCCTTTAGTTGCAATTATGTTAATGGCCAAGTGCTACAGTTTTCTGTTTATGGGCGTGATAAGATGTCCCTTTTAAATGTAGGTATTTAAGTAAGAAGAAAGTCAACTTAAATAAAAATAATTGAGTGACTAATAGGACAATGGTGTGTAGACAAAAGTGACAAAGGTGATGACAGTGATGCTAAAATAACTGAAATATGGAAATATTGTAGTAGATTATTTATTTTATTTTATTCTCGATCAAACAATACATGGATAGGTTTGTCACATAGGTATATTGTATGGTGGTGAGGTTTGGGCTTCTGTTGAACCCGTCACCCAGGAAGAGAGCATGGCACCCGGTGGGTGGTTTTCCAACTCTTAACCCCCTCCCTCCCTCCCTCCCTTACAAGTCCCCAGTGTCTGTTTTCCCCATGTAGTGGATTGTTTCTAAGCTTTTATCTCTGACATTTTATAATTCCGATTCCATTATTTGGAAAAAAATGAGATATTTAGAATTGTACACTGTTAGAAAAGAAAGGATAATGCAGTCCACCCTTCTCATTTTACAGTTGATGAAACAGAGGCTTAGGAAGATGTGACTGGCCCAAGGTCACATGGTGCTCTGTTGGTTCCTATTCTCTCTCTCTCTCTCTCTCTCTGTG
>NW_007235516.1:0-717 GCF_000164805.1 Carlito syrichta | reverse complement strand
TCATACCAATTAGGATGACTATCTTTAAAAAGTCAAAAGCAGCAGGTGCTGGCATAGTTGTGGAGAAAAGGGAGCACTTCTACACTGTTGTTGAGAATGTAAGCTAGTTCAACCTTTGTGGAAAAGTCATGTAGCAATTTCTCAAAGAACTGAAAACAGAGCCAGCAATCCCTCTTCTGGGAATACACCCAAAGGAAAATAAGTCACTCTTTGCAAAAGACACCTGCACACACATGTTTATTGCAGTACTATCCACAATAGTAAAAACATAGAACCAACCCAAATGCCCATTGAAAGTGGGCTGGATAACAAAAGTGTGGTACATATATATGATGGAATATTATGCAGCTATGGAGAAAAACAAAATCATGGTCTTCACAGCAACTTGGATGGAGTTGGAGACCATTATGCAAAGAACTGAATACCACATTTTCTCACTCATAAGCAGGCCCCAATCACTGGTCACACGAACACAAGGGTGGGATTGGCAGACACTGGACACTGATAGGTCAGAGAGAGAAGAGGGAGGGGGACATGTGGCAGCACAGTGGATACCTGGTACACTATCAGAGAGAGAGGACCAGCTAGAAGCCCAAATTTCACCTGCCTGCAACCTACTTATGTAGTAAATCCCCACTTGTACCCCACAGCTCTAAAAAGAAAAAAACAACAACAACTGTATCCTACAAATAGTTTCTTGGGATGTGGGACATAATG